>NC_051118.1:1270236-1570236 GCF_014839805.1 Manduca sexta | reverse complement strand
ATTGTATGCAAGCGAATTCGTGAGTAAAGCTCGACTTTAATATATTTCACATGTTCTTTTGTATTGTATTTTTGGACACAGTGTGCAATGTTAACAAATATAGTGTTCATAATTTCACCATGAACTTGAAGAGTTTAAAAGTGTGCTCGTGGCAAAATACTCATTATTCCGTATCACATTCAATATTATATTTCTCTTCTTTCTTACGAACTTACTACTTACTTCTTCTTGGGTACGGGCCTCGTGTTCTAACGAGAGGGCTTCGGCCTTAGTTAACCACGCTGGCCTAATGCGTTTTTGCAGAATTCACATATCCTCGAATTAATTATAGAGTATTTTCAAGTGTGAAGGTTTCCTCACGATGTCTCCTTTCACCATGATTGACAAATTATAATCAAACGTCACAGATGTCAAATACTAATATCTCTGTATTACCATTTGCAGGAAAAATACCCAGTACTATCCCGCCTCGTGATGGTGCTAAAGCAGTTCCTACTCCAACGGGACCTAAACGAGGTGTTCACGGGCGGCATCTCGTCGTACTCCCTGATCCTGATGTGCATCAGCTTCCTGCAGCTTCACCCGCGGCCGGAGCGCATGCGCCAACAGCACAACCTCGGCGTGCTGCTCATAGAGTTCTTCGAGCTGTACGGACGCAAGTTCAATTATGTGAAGACCGCGATCAGGGTCAAGAACGGCGGCTCGTACGTGTCCAAGGATGAGATACAGAAGGTTGGTGTTCATGATGATGCCAATAATAAGGCAATGTTTATATTTTTATTTTTTTCAACAATTATAGTTTGCCGTTGTATGGTAGATGTCATAGCTCTTCTTTGGTTATATATAAAAAAAAAACTGATCTTCACGTAACACATAATATTTTGTTTTCGTTTTTATCTATTTGGTCTGAGTTCATATTAGCTTTAATTTATCTAATTCGAGGAACACAAACCTGCATAACCCACTACATTATCATATTATTATTTTAATAATTATATTCATTCTCCCCCACCCTCTCCCTCTTCTTCTCTATCTATATCCCTCTCCCAAATTCTCCCCTCTTTTATCCAAGCCGAACTCCTTCCTGTTTTAAATGCTTTTTTAAGCCCTTCGCGTCGCTGGTGGTATCGTAAACAGGCGAGATTACTTTGATGGATTTTCTTGTTTGTCGGGCTGTACTTAAAAATAAAATTGTAATTTTTGGCCTGACGCTTTTAGAAGATACCCGGCCAACCCAAACACATAACTTAAGCAGTGTATTATTGCAGGAGATGAACGACGGCCACCGTCCCTCGCTGCTGTGTATAGAGGACCCGCTGACGCCCGGCAACGACATCGGCCGCTCGTCTTACGGCGCGCTGCAGGTCAAGCAGGCCTTCGACTACGGGTACGTCGGATGTTAATAACTAATACACCATTCCAGTTACTATCAGATGCTGTGGAGTCTCTTCGCCACGCTAGTGTGACAAAAACTTGTAGAAGCACACTGACGCATGGATTATGAATGGCGTGAATCACATCCTATAGTCGTACTTGCCCGCTTGAGAATGCTACACCTGAATCTGAAACCAGGAAATCTATTACAGTGATCACATAGTCCTGATCCTAAATGGTTACATAAGCATATCAATACAAAAAGTAGAGCTGCGCTACAGATTGTAAACAGGTTTTGATTTGAATTCTCGTAAAAACCTCAGCGTGATGTAACAGTTTTGTCGTTGCGTTTAGTGCAGCCAGTGGGGTTGTTTAAACGCTTTTTTTTAATCCGACAACGTTCTAACGATGCTTTGGCTGTGACTTGGTGAACAATTGTAATAACTGACACCTAGATTTGCTCAATTGTCTACCTTCTGCTACGACAGTGTATTTATCTCCCGATATATAGAATGTGCATGCGGTATTTACTATCCGCATTCATCATCTCATCATTCACTGTATATTGTACCTAAAATGAATTTAATCCTAATAGATGTAGCTATGTATAACGTCGGCAGGTATATAATCCTGCAGCAGGCGGCCGGGGTGGGCGGCGGCGGCGGCGCGGCGCACTCCATGCTGGGGCGCGTGGTGCGCGTCACCGACCACGTGCTGCAGTACCGGCGCTGGGTGCGCGACACATTCGAGCCCTACTTCTTCCCGCACCGACACCCGAGAGATCTGCGGGATTTGAGAGAACTGAGAGATTTACGAGATCTGAGAGATTTGCGGGATTTGAGAGATTTGCGAGATCTACGCGCGCTCGATAGCCCCTCACCATCACCGGATCCCTCCGATAGTGAACAGGTAATGCAGAAATGATCTATCTTTTTACGTTATAATACCTTTAATAAAGTTATAATTGTTGTCCTCACAATATGAGAAATAAACAGCATCATTTTTATCTGCACCTGTTAACTATTTGATGTCAAGGTTAAGTGCATACAGGGGCATCTATGAGTAGATGACGTCAATGAGATAGTGACGCTTACGTGAGAGGGGATAGTCAAATTATGTTCCCATTTGCCTATTTTCCCTCACACCCAATATTTCAATACTATTTAGATGTACTATTTTATGTGATTATAATCAAATAAAACACTGTCCCTCAGGAGTGGTCAGACAGTGGGTCCCGCGTGGCGAACAGTCCCCCGGTCGGCGGTGGCGGCGGTGGTGCGGTGGGTGTGGTGGGGATGGCGGGCGCGCGGCCCACGTCGCCGCCGCCGCTGTCGGCGCTGCAGTGCTCGTCGCCCACGCCGCGCCGCGTCTCCGCGCACCAAAACGCCATCATACACCACATCACCAGCAACTCGGACTTCAACAACATACCTTCCGGTTATACCCTCACATGCACTACTAGAGTATAGTTAAATAAGTAAAAGGGTGTTCCTGTCATTCGCTCATTAAATATATTTTTAACAAAATTTTGCACGCGGAGCCGCGTGTAAAAAATTTTCAGGGATAAAATTCTATCTATATATTATCGCGGGATAGAATGTCAACGTCCTTCTTAGGGTCTTAAAGTATCTCCTTATTAAAATTTATCGAAGTCCATTGCATAGTTTTTAATTTTTTCTCGTTTAGACAAGTAGACAGATGTTGTGGAGGCATTTGTTATAAAACATATTTTTTTTTAAGTTTCAGAACTCTTAAAATTATTTTCCGGCAGTTATTTGTGTAACGCATATCTAGGACTGTCTATAATAAATTCGAAAATAATTGTATAATAGTTCCTAGATGTTAAGAACCGTTACTAATTTTACAAAATGTATGCAGGTGTAATCCAGCGGTACGGTGGTGTGGGCGGTGTGGGTGGTGTCGGTGGCGCGGGCGCAGTGGGCGCGGGTGCGGGCGCGGCGGAGAGCGGCGGGCGCGCTCGCGCGGCGGGCGGCGGGCGCGCGGCGCTCTCCCTCCCCACCGCCGCGCCGCGCGCGCGCCGCCGCCGCCACTACGCGCACCACCCGCAGCGATGACAACACACCTGAACTGCGCACACACACCGCGGGAAACAGCAGTGATACACCACATCACACCTTACATTCGCTAATACATACATACATCAAACTGTTCTCACCCCGAGATACTGCTGACGATTTCAAACACGCACATCCGAAACAGATTGCGGATCACGCACGTTTGTCTCCATGCACGAATCGAAACCAGCGGCGGCTGACTGCCCGCCACAGCAAAAGTGCTGTCGCTAAACAGCGTATCGATATTGTAACAGATTTTTATCGACAAAACAGTCGTACAGTGTACACACGTCTGTGATATCTTACTACCGCTGCAGACGGCGTTTTGCTTCGACATAGTTCCTGATTGATAATATTAAACCGTACAACCTTACACATAACTTCCAAAATCGTGTGCTCGATTTTATAAATAGCAATAAACAATTAGCTCATATAACCGTAAACGTAATCGCAATCAAAACAAAAAAGACTGAAGTAATTGTCAAAAATACCCGAAAGTAATCCTGTAAATTATCGATAGTGTCCCAACCCTAGTGAAAACATAGATAACACCAAACTCGGATATTAACAATAGTTAGCTAGTGCCTTGATATCAACGCTTAAACGAACTTACTATAGTCTCGCTCCCTTATCCATCGACTATTATCGACAGATTTTTAAATATTTTATCACTGGACAATTTCAATAATTTTAGAATGACAGGCAAAATACAAACAGCCCACTTAGAATGCAGAATAACAAATACGACACGAAAGTCTGTGTCGTTTAGTTATGATGAATTTGATTGGTAGAGATCAACTCGTGAGTCACGTGTTAGTCTCTCGACCAATCACAGTGAAACGACACGAATCCTCGTGTCGTGTTTTTAAGGCTGTTCTTTCCATACGGCGCAGTATAATCAGTAACATGCTAGGATAAAAAGTTAAATGCTGTCAATAATTTCATGTATAAGGGAGTTACTATTTATTTGTAACTAACCATTTAGAATAATTAGTTTTAGCGATTGTTTGGCAGCATGGTTATGTTGCAGAATCGCGCACGGTGTCCGTTTCATACATTGAATTTGTGCGTAAGAAAGAAAGGGATGGATAGACGTAATTAAAGTATGATTTATAGCAATTATTGGTGGTATTGTCTGTGGAGAAGTGGAATGCGTACTTCAAGTTTGACGTCATATGACATTGTCGTGTCATTTATGGATTTTATGAAGTCTAGCTTAGAGAAAGATATAGTTGACAGCTTACAATTCTATTGTATAGGCGTAACTCTTTATTTCAGCTTGCAAAGGTGTGTTGTGTGAAGGAGAGAGAGAATTAAAGATATGGTTGTATATTGACTAGATATTTATGTGTATCTCTTATACAAATTCATGAGTGAAAGGGATAGAATATGAGTGCCCGTAGTGGCGATATCGACTTTAATATTGCCTATATAAGGTATAAAACTGATTGAATAGTGAAGGCTAAAAGAAAGAAATAATATTACATTGTGTTCAGTGATCAGTACGAGATCAGACGAGACGAATGAAATTTTCATTGTCGTATTATACCAAGTCTTTACTCGGCAATGTTGCACAACAATGCGTGAGATGCTGTTTACAGTATTAGTGTCGTATCGCGCGCTGTTGTGGAACATTACCGAGTACATTGTTGTCTTGTATATCAAACTTTGGTCGAATAAGTAGAAGACAGCATTCGCAAATAAAATGAATAATTTCATGTATGAAAGAGACGACACTATACGTAGCGCTTGTGTGAAGAGTGCCACTAAGTTATACCGATATACATAATAAAAGGATCAGTAATTTGTGTGTTGTAGTGGATTAGCGACATTATTTTTCTTTTATCGTAAAATGGCATGAGATTTGAGTGTTACGGGGCACTTCAGGCCTTTAGACGACTGTTATAGCAAAATAGTCTTTAAATAGCATGATAAAAGGCTGTTTTTATCGAAAACCAACATGTGTAGACATTAGCACTTGTAGTTAGATTATGAAGTAATGCATGCTAGTACTACGCTCAACAAAATTGTGTACTAATGCTTACAAGTGTAGCAGCAAGACAAAGCAGTAGACCTGCTGTGACTCGGTCCTACAATGCTATACAGTCGTCTGCTAGCTTCAGTACCATTCTTGATCGAGAAAATCAGTTTTAATTCGACTCGTTGAAACCCAATTGTCTAAATAAATTAGCCGCAATATTATCTATTAAGCAACGTCAAATAGACCTCAAATTGTGATGTGAATATATCGATAATATTATATTGATTAACGTCTAAAAATGCTGGTTATCGATAAGTTGTAGCATTAGTGATCTATTCAGTGATATCTTTGTACAAAATGCGTGTATTCTCGATGATACGGTACGTGGCGTCAATTTTTTTGACCAGTCTGAAGTTAGCTGTAAGTGACGTTTAATTGCGCTAAAGAAGTGTTTACTGACTAAGTTCAGACTGCAGGTGAATATTGGCTTCACGTATCCGTTTTACATGTTTGCGAGTGTTGTGTTGCCTATTGTATAGTGGTGTCGAAATTGAGTCATTAATTTAAGGTTTTTTAAAATTATATAATGTTTGCATATACCGAGTGATATAGTTATGTGTATATAGCTGTTTGGGATATAGTATAAATAGAAAATAACACCAATATTGTAATATAGTGATAATTTTATCGAGCGTTTAACTATAAGGTACATCACTAGGCAATCGTTGCCGCGACGATAAGGTAGCGAGTCGGATTAAAACTGAATGAGATATTATTTCGTACACAGGGGCCTTATACAAGTTTTTGTTTTCACTAGACTTGATGTGAAAAATATCAGACTCAAGTTGTGACTTAGAAATAGGTTTGTTTAGGGTCTACGGTGAAGCCTAGGAATTCTATGATGTTCAGGCGTTTCGAAGTTGAGTAATGTCTCAAGATATCTAAAAGTCGATGACAATCGTCAATGTATAAAAATAAGATTACTTTTACCGATCGATCGGAGTCGATAGGTAAAGTTACAAAATGAAGTGGAAATTAATGCAAAAGACACAAATCGGATAAAGTATATTCGTCAAAATTGAAGTCTTGTCTAAGTAGCTGCAGTAATGATAGATCGATATAATCCTGAGCTGAAGTTTTTCAAACATTTTGCATGCAGTTAATACCTGTTAAATGTTATTTCAAGTTAATGTACTTTATCGATAAATTATAAACATCCTTACTGAAATCTTACACATAGAAGCTTTTCAGTGTTCTTACAGTTCAACAATGTTATATCAATTTTAACTATTTTAAATATAATCGATAAAAATCGATATCTAGAGACGGTACGACATACTTCACTCAACATTAAGTTTGAACCAATCACATGCAAAGTTTCAAATTGCTTTAATTTAAAAGCTATTTAGTGCCCTTTTTCAAACCAATCGTTGAGAATCTAGTAATCAATCGTAGCCCACTCTTTCCCACTACTGGGCACGCGCTACATAAGGGTCAGAATACATCCATTCAACGGCCAATTGCTTGATTAATATCCGGTAAAGTTAATGTTTTCCTAAATTACATTATTGTGGCAACTTAGGTGAGGTTTCAATTAGCAAGAAAACTTGCAGAAGTCTACTTCGGCAAGTATGAAACTATTGCCAGTAATTTACATCTGAAAGTTCTTGCATTATATTATGCCAGAACTTCCTAGTATTAGCTTAGTATGATGGCTTTTACTTCGATGTTAACTTCACATAACTGACAGTGGAACATAATGCATTCGCGGTAAATAGGACAAGGTTTGTGCCGCGTTGTGTGCGGCGTGTACTGTACGATGCATCATTGTGTCGGTGCTCGGGAACGCCCTCGTATCTTGATGAACCGCTACAATTAACACGTCCCGCCATGACACGGTGTGAATGCAATTATGAAATAGTCGTTTTTGCATGAGCCTGCATGATTACTCGTAATAAATTGCACGTACACCTTAGTAAATTGTGAGAAATCAATATAGAACAAAGGATTGTCCTTTCACAGAAAGATACAATGTTTACTTCTTAATAACATACTTTTGTACTGATCCTATACCCAGAGCATAGATAAGGCTAGTATAGATTTCAGAGTTACGTATTAGGTGGTTGGCAAAGCATCATTTTTTCGATGACTATCTGTATTTTTGCCTTAATAGTCGTACTGATTGCAGACATTTTTGCGGCATAAGAATTATAAAACGACTCGAGACATACTTTCCGCGCCACGAGGCCATTTACAAATATGAACGAGCAATATTTCATTAAAGAAATTGCATTATAAGCCATGACTTACGCCAAGCGAATGGTGGCGTGATTAATGAGTTGCCAGTAATCGTGCACTCACCTCGCGGGCGCGGCTGCAAGGCTCTGGGGCAAGTCGTTTGTCGCGTACACCAATATCCGCGAGGTATAAATCTTGCTAATGGTGTCGGTGTAATGCGTTTGCATATTGCTTGTTTGACGCGATTACAAATTTTAATTTTTTGCTGAAGTGTAGTTTTCGTAGATAGAATGTTTCCGGTTTCCGGTACCTATTGTTACAGTACATAAATTATGGGTTGATATAAAAGGACTTTCAACTGTAGGATATCCATTATTGAGAGAGCTGTGTAGGCTGCAGTTTTGTTGGATGTCAAAAATGGGGAAAGTAACAAAACATGTGTAAAAAGTTCTTACGTCTGTAATTAGGTCCTCTTAATTTAATATCATACGGAATCTGTCATTTGAAATTTTCGTGTTAAAGATACCTCATAACCATGAATGTTCTCTCTTTAGTAATTTTGTCAACAAATAATTTTCATATCAATAGTTAGACATAATGGCTCTGGCGACCGGTGAATACAGTCTCTCTTTAGACGACATTATATTTGCACTATATTTCCCGAGAAGTCTAGTGTTGGCACTTATTGTGCCAGGAAAAAATAAAAAAAACTATTGCTATCACTATCGCATACTAGATTTTATGAAACATATATTATTTAGTTCAAACATTATTTACAACTCGTACCCAGTAAAATTTTTCGTAAGAACTAATTTACAAAATGTTAATTTTATCACGCGTTTTAATATTAACAATATAATGTCACACACACATTAACACGAAACACCCACACATGTCAATATGTCACTGTTGTATTACCCTATGTTTGTGAAGGGGTGAGCAGTGACTTGCACTCACATGCAGTGGTATATATCTAAAGACAATCCCGTCCGTCATGCTTTGATGGAAAATTGCTTTGTCGCGATGGAAAAGTGTTGTGTTAGAGACTTTGTTAGTGTGGACTGGCCCCCTAAGGGAAGGAGATATAAGCGAAGTGGGTGCATTTATAGTGCCCCTGCTGTGGTACAAGCATCAACTCTATGTGTGTTGTAATAAGGTGTAAAAGTGTGTGTCGCTGTGTCACCCTTACTAAGTGGACGATAATGTTT
This sequence comes from Manduca sexta, assembly GCF_014839805.1. Taxonomy (NCBI): domain Eukaryota; kingdom Metazoa; phylum Arthropoda; class Insecta; order Lepidoptera; family Sphingidae; genus Manduca; species Manduca sexta. Next base: position 1,561,360 of record NC_051118.1, on the reverse strand, counting down.
GTACCTATAATTGGTTGAAGTTTGAATTTTATACGATTTTAAGCAATCTCGTGTATATATCGTAAATTATGTTATCGCGGTGTGTTGCGGCCGCTGTACATAGCAACCATGTGACGCCAGTGTTACGCTGCAAATAAAAAAATATATAAATAAAATAAAAAATATAACGAGTGCATCTATTAGTTTAGTGTGCGAGCTAAGGGTGCTGTCACACTATCATGTTGCGGCATAGCATTGCGTAGCTATACTTGCTGTGAATGTTAAATGTTATTGTTGAAGCAGTGTGGGAGCACCTAAAGGTACTGTCGCAGTCAAGGCGCCGCGCGACCAAGTGATTTATTTAAGCTATGACTAGAGTAAAGTAGCTATTTTTATACAAACAGTAAATGCTGGTCAAATTAGATTAGGTAGGTGATAGGCTGTGATGAAATACTATGTTTCTATAAAAAGCCTCTCCGTTTTCGTGTCATTTAATATATTTATAAAATTTTATAAGTTTTTGCTAATAGCAAAAATTATGAATAAACTATGTTTTTTAAGAGTAAAACATCCCAAATCGCTCTTAAATAAAATAATTTTCTAACTACTGAATATAATTTATGCAATATTAAAAAAAAACAATTTGAATACATAATAAAAAAAAAGAAAAAAATATAAAAAACCGTATAAATTTCATAACGAATACTTAATATTCATCATAAAATATTTGAGTTATCGTTGATTTAAAAATTACTTGTTTTTGTAAAAGGGCCCTACGGGGGCATTTATTTGGATTGAGACGCTTATAAACAAATATTTCGTATGTGATGTAAAAGATGCGCATGTATTGAGCGTACAGTTCATAGCATCTTGAATTTTCGTTCTTCGTGATTAAAACCCATAAAAATATACAATAGGTCTGAAAATTAGAACCACACGTGCATTTATGTATTAGGTATTATAGGCAGCCGCGTCCGAGACTGCGCGTACCGACTTATTTATCGGTGTGACGACTGTTCTAGAACAGTCCGTTTGCGGCCAAGGGGGACATGTAGCCAACATGCAGCCAATATTATTGGTGAACTCTGCAAAAAGAGGGTAAAAATCCTGCCATTTAGGTTTCGCCAATATTTGATGACCATTTGTCAACTAAGGGCCTGTTAATATTAAACAGTGTACAAATCGTCAAGACAACGTGAGGTCATTATGGCTCTAAAGGTCGGTGATTCAAATGACAGGCCATTTTAGTCCCCCAAGTTTTGGTTATGTGGAAGCTATAGTATAAGGTTGGGGTCTCAGTGGGCGCTACACGGAAACGTCCGACCAATGGGGCACATGCTTTAGTAAAATACGTGAGGTCCCGCGTTAGGGCTGAGATATAAAACGAATTTCGACAATCCAGGCTCAACTTGTACACTTGATGAATAATGAACCGTATTTGTACTGAGCGTAAGACCGTGTCATAATTGGTATCTGTTTCTCGCGATATTCTATCGAAAAGCGACGATCATTTCTTTTTTTCAACTGTAATATTGAAAAGGAAGTGTTAAAAAATACTCGCGAAATACGTTTTTTTTTTACCTTTATGAAATAAAATACTTGTCGAAATTGGTTTTACAAATCTCGACCTAAGTTGAATGGGGCTTATATTAAAATTTTGTGTAAAGTAGTCTAAGCAGACCTTATGCTTGAAGTGTTGGCAAAATGTTGCTTTTGTGAGGTTATAAAAAACATAATATGGGTTATATCACGCGAGTGTGAAATATGAATTTTTAACGTACTTTGGAGTTGCAGTTTGGACGGCTCGAGCAACGAGCGAGTATTCTAGAGATTCCTATAACTTCCTGGAGTCAAACTGGGTCATTATAATCAGACAGAAAGGTGTGGCAAACCTAGTACATTAATATATTTATATAACTACCATTCTATCAAGTACCGTGTACTCTTAACACTATGCCATGCGCTCCATTTGTCCAACTGTGCTCTAAAACCCGAATATAAGTAAATGGCTTTGTAAAGTGTAGTACAAAATTATGTATAGACTAATATATGGTGTGTAAACATATGAATAAACAAGAGAATGTCAGTCGCGGAATGTGAGAGGCAGGAGAGGAAGGCATCACTTTTTATGTGGGAGGTAGTAATACTACGTCCGGGGGAATGTATTTAATATCTCATGGCTTGGGATCCGATCTCACTGCGCCTCTCAGGATTCGCGTACAAACGTTTGTAAAAATATTAAAGAAAAATAATGTGTCACGTGATCGCATAGTACCGTTGGAAAATTACTTAAGTATTTCTGAAAATATCCTTTAGGATCATAAAATAATAAAAAAGTTATTATTAATAAAATACTGATAATGATATCAGATTTAACAAAATTCCTGCACCGCTTTCGCTAAAGTCGCCATCAAAACTTACCGGCAAACATTTTTAAATCATACACCTAATCAATGTTTTGTCTTATTTACCTTTAAATTATTTAACGAAGTGAGAGCGTGACAAAACAGTGATTAGTTGGATCCTCGAATCGATCTGAACTCAGTCACGAGCAGACTGTAATATATAGGGTGACAGGATGCGTAGAGGCGGGTGGTGTGACTAGCTTCAGGCCGAAGAAGATTGGATATAATTTTACCAATTAATAACATTTATCGGTTTGAATGTAAGGGTTGTTTTAACCATATTGAGCACCGGACGCGAAAATAACGTAGCGCTCCCTTTGCCAACTAAAAAATAATTTAAAGTATGGTTTTATCAAGGGTCCTACAAAGAATTGAGGTATATTTGACGACCTTTTTGGCAAGCAATCGACTTGCGGCCTCTTGGGACATGTGCTCCGGTGTAACACTAGCAACTTCGGGTTCAGACGGCCCTGCATGCAATTCATTACCATGGACATAGTGATAGGCCAAGTCTCTCTAGTGCCTTTCTTTAATTTCAATAGAATTTATAAAAATAGTGGAACAAACCTTTTACTAAACATTCAACTTCTAAAATGTCTAAACCGTTGGTATTTTAATTTCCTCTATTTTAAATCTCATGTCCATCTTGAAATTTAGTTTGTTTTTATTTTTATCAAATTCTATTGATATATCCATTTCTGACAACAGATCCTGGTAATTTTAAATCTGGTCTTCGAAAACACCTTATTCCTACGTCCTACGTCATAAAATCCTATCTACATGTTAGATGTGAAAGTATAAGCATGTGCTTACCTTTACACGCTAGGTGACATCAAACAAGGATTATTGTATTGGGAAAACTTGTGTGAGAAATAATTGTAACAAATTTGAGCTTAATTATAAAGCATTTGTAAAGAATTGTTAAGACAATTGTAATGAATATTATAGTGGAAATCATACTGCCAAGTCTTCGGCCACTTAGAGTATAAAGCTAATGTTAAGAATGCTTCAAACTATTTGTAAATAAAATGTAAGGAGCATTGGTTTTTAACAATAAACGATATCAGTATATCTAACTGTTGTCGCTTATCGGTTTCATGAGAGTTAATTTAATTATTGAAAAAAGAAATACATTTAGCTCCGATTTTGGTAATGACGAGGGGCTATTAATAATAAGAGAGCCAGTGCTTCACGATTACAATATTTGAAATAGTATGCAGTAAGTGTGCCCCGTGGGTCGGACGTGCGCCGGCGCAGCTTCCCCACGCTCCCCGCAGTTGTACATAATGTACATAGACTAATTGTATATAGCGTGTACATACACTCGAGATATATTATATGTTTAATATTAATATAAATTTGATTTAAAGAAAAAGTTTTAAAAATAAATTGACAAAAACACCAAAAAAATATATTAAATAAAGACATACCGTGAGTATGAAACGGAAAAGCAATGATGACTTTTATTTGGTCCCAGATTATTTCTTGACGGGTTTGTGCTATTGCCACCTTCACTTATAGCTCTACACACAGCAAACTTCGTAGTTACCATATTTTAAGAAGCAGAAGGCGTAGAATTTGTATATGTTTGAAATTTATATCAATAAAAAAATATATTTCTCCATCATGTTATCTTAACTTTGTTTTTTTACTATAATTTGATATAGATCGTTCTTTTTCACTCACTATTGTTCTCTCACCCACGATAGCTTTCGATACATATAATTAAGGATCAGACAATTCGTCTAGGGAATCAAATCCACCACTTAGATTAGGAACTGCTCAATTACCACCGCCCTAAAGACTAATTTTGCATATTACTTTTTTTTATTATTTACACAACACGACAGTAATTTTTTAACTAATAACGCCCTCTGTTACAATGCAACTTATTACCGGCCGGCAAACGAATAAGTGGGTCACCCGCCATCTTACGCTACGAAGCGACCGGTCGCCGACCTCACCGCAGCACATTATCGTGAGATACGTTTATATCAGTAATCTCATGTGCACCGCAGTATAGGGTTGCTTCATAAAAATTCCAGTAAACTAGTTTTTGCTCTGGGTGTGCTTGCGTGCGTCCAGTTTTGAATCAGTTATGAAAGAGGAGAGTGTAGCAGTTTTAGTAAAGAATCTTTTGGAATCTACGTATTTGGTTTCAGAAGAAGACACAGACTGACATATTTTGCCACATAACTGAGGATGGTGTTTTAAACATGGCTCATTATAATTTTATGATATATTGAAATATTAAGTATTTTATATCTGAATATAGGTAACTAAGTCTTATTTACTAGCAAAAAATGCTACTAAACTAACTGTAGCTCTCAATGATGTAAGACAAAAAAGGTAATATAATATTATTAGTAGCTTTACAATAATGGTTTAGGGTGAAAGTTACTGGATGAGATGAATATAATTTCTTTGTTTAATTTGGTCTTTTTGTATCGCTAGTAAACTTCTATTAATGATTAAATAATGAGAAAGGCATGCAATCAGATGCAGTAAGATCTATGATTTCAGTTTTTACAATCTCTTTAACATAATGGATAATCTCGCCTATAAGTAACTCATGTAGCCGCCGCCAGCCCTGGCTCAGCCCCGCGCCACCCGCTGCCCAGGAACCGTCTTCATTAAATGTCATGCCTATAATCATTGGTGCGCGCAGTATAGTCGCCTCCTGCGGTACGGGAGGAGGGCTGCCGGCCGCCAGTATGCTGCCAACCGCCGCGAGGGCTGCATGTTTTACGGACAGCCATTTAAACCACATTTACCCTCACAAAATGGCTCCGCCAATACCACCGCATACAAAGAACGTAATATTCAACGTACATAGCTACTTTATTAAGCGAAAAGCGGACAAAGAAAGCATAGAACACAAAATGGATGCGAACATTAACAAAATGGTAGCGGAGGCGACCGGGGTGTCGGCGCGCACCGTCATGCGGATCGTGAGCGAAGGTAAAGTGTCCCTCCACAACACGGGACAGGTGACGTTCGCGTGCCCGCCTAAAGCGCGCGAGAGGAAAAAGAAAATAAACATTGACGACGCCGGCATGGGCGCGATCCGACAGAAAATACATCACTTCTATACTGTAGACAAAACGATCCCAAGCATTGGTAGACTGAATGCTGCGTTGAAAAAGGATGGCACCATCAACTGCGGCACCACGTACTTACGAGAACTTTTACACAAAATGGGATATTCGTTTAAAAAATATGAGTCTAACAAGTACAAACGTCCGATTTTGGTCGAAAAACCCATAATAGGCGAGCGCCGAGTGACGTACTTGAGAGCTATCCGACAGTACAGATATCAGAACCGACGCATATACTTCTTAGACGAAACCTCTGTCCACTGCAGCCACAATAATAGTAAATGTTGGCAATCACAATCCGAACCGAAAATGTTTGAGGAATTATCGAAAGGGCGGCGGTTGATCATCGTGCACTGTGGCAGCAGGGAGGGGCTGGTCGACGGAGCCCTGATGATCTGCAGGTCAGACATCAAGACGGGCGAGCACGGCGACATGACGGCTGCCAACTTCTACAACTGGGTCGACAAACAATTAAAAGAAAAACTTGCTCCTAATTCTGTTATCGTAATGAACAATGCCCCCTATCACAGCGAACAGATTGAGAAGAAACCGACAATATCTAGTGTAAAATCGAGTATTCAGGATTGGCTGCGCGAACACAACGTAGATTTCAATCCAGAAATGACAAAACCTGAACTCCTTGGTCTGATAAACAGAAATCAGTCCGGGAAAACGTACAAGGTGGATGAGATGTTGAAAGCGGCAGGTCACATCGTACTGCGGCTGCCTCCGCACCATCCCGACCTGAACCCGATGCAGCGCGTGTGGGCCGAAGTCAAACAAAATTTATCCACAAACTTTCCTCATTCTACGATGGAGGAGAAAATAACAATCCTTACGAAGTTATTTGCAGAGTTTCCTGCTGATAAATGGCGTTTATGTAATGACCACGTGCAGGTGGTAGAGAACATGTACTGGGACAATGACGTCAACTTCGATAACGTGATAGACGAGCTCATCATCAAGCAGGAGAACGAATCTGATTCTGGAGAAGGGGAAGGCTCGGAAAATGAAGAAATGCTTTATAGCGATGAAGAAGATAATATGTCTGAATAATGCATTTACCTAAACCGTTTTAAAACTCAAGTCAAGCAGCAGACTGTCTTGTCTTAAAATATAGTACTGGAATAAGAACTTAAACTGTGTGGTATAAAGATATTTTTTCAAGTTGCAATTTTCACCATCATCGCTTACAAGTTTAAAATGTATTGTGTGTTAAGTGAAGTCCATTTCTCAGTACCCTATTTAGAGTTGACGCGATCTGTTCTGTGTGGGTAGTTGAGGATTATTATTGGCAGTGTCGGGTTCTACTACGTACTACTTCGTATCGACTATAGTGTAGATACAAACCTTACTGTTAAAAGATCGCATATTTGTTACTGTGTACGTTAAGAATTTTAATTAAAATGAAATTTTTATTTGTTATCATGTTTTATTTCCTCTATACCCTGAGGGGGTACTAATAACTTACATTCACAATGGCAGAAAATTTAAAAAAAAATATTCCTTTTACGCTACTTTTCTCATTTTCCCTTGCGCTCAACTGCCTTCTCGTTCTCTATCTCAATTTTCTTATCAAAAAAAGGAAGAAATTAGGTACTCTTATATAATACAAGGTGTAGTTCGCGGCTTCGCCTGCGTGAAAAGTCCTTCCCGCTAAAAAGCGCCTAAAACACGGTGCGACGTTAGCGCCGTCTATTTAAACAATAACATTATTTTCCATGGTAACAAATTACTGGTATATAAAGAAGCATATCATGTGCGCCAAATTTCTTTCAAATTCGTTCAGTTGTTTCTGCGTTTACTTCTAACAAATATACAAAAATCGAAACATTATCACAAAAGAAGTAAGATTTGATTCTTACTAGGGTTAATATGGCATGACTCGATTTATGTGCAACCAATTACTACTTAAAGTATTTGAATGAATAGTTTTTGTTCTAAGTGTATCTAGCATACTAAATGACCTCATTAAAAGTGGAAATCTCCCCTAAAAGCCGAAGTTCGCTCGAACTGCCTCTTCAATTGAGATGTTGCTCACCCCGAGTTTCCACAATAACATTATAATATTAGAGGTATACTCAGGGATTTTTTGTGGGGGCACGTGGGGTCTCAGTACCCCCAACGGGACTGGAGAAAATATCGAAAGAAATTACATTAAAAAGTACACAAAGGGAATTAGAGTGAAAAGAATTAGAGTGCCCCGAAAAAAGTGACAATAAAAGGCCTGGGTACACTTATAACTACGTAGCAGCGTATAGACTCGCATTGTAAATAGTTTTTGCAGCAGTATAAAGAGGCCAGCTCAACCGATTCCCTTGCCCTATAACAACTATTGACAAGGCAGCTTGTTGACGGTTTTTTACGATCGGTGAGTTGGCTAGATATCCTAAATAGATATTCGAAATTCTCCTCTCACTTTAGAATACATATATTCACGCAGGGTAACGATCAACAATCATTCTACTATAAAATAATAAAGGAAAAGCCTGTGCACTCTCAAACAGTAAATGTTTATACACAACTAAACCTAAATGTCAAGCGAATTTACCTCCAACAAGTCCTTTGATAACCGACAGTACCTACACGGTTCGGTGCATTGCGAACGTGCCTTTACGATTCGTCCTATTTACGCAAAACCCATTTAACCGTACACAAAAATGTAAAATCGGAACCAAACGATATTGATCCAGCGAAACAAAGCATACCTCGAAATTGGCAGCGCTGAGCAGGCCTGAGATTAAAGCCACCGCTCTACATTCAGCTCTCGAGTCGACAGACGCTCCCCAAGTCCGTTAACAAGGAAAATCCTGACGGAATTCCTAGAAATACCAGCTTTGATTATTTGATTGTGAGAGTGTGTATGTTTTGTACACGATTTGAGATTACCCGTATTGTATTGTATTACGATTACCCGCCGTGGTGGCTCGTCCAAACGTCCGCCAAGTTTATGATTAAATAAAACTTTATTTATTTTATTTTTTGTTCATTACACTTTATATACAATGGGTATAAAGGCGGACATAATGCCGGAGGCATTCTCTACCAGTCAACCTGTAGGTGGTGCACAGACAAAAGACGGTAGGTGTACACAATTAGCGAAGGTAGTGGACAAAACATTAACAAAAATAAAGACTAAATAATTTATACTTAAATGTAAAACCTACGTAATATAACCATATAGATATTGTATACATACATACATGGTAACATAATATACATACATGACATTTAAAACTATTGAGGAGATTCAGCCAAACTATCAATGAGTAGTTCGGAACTCTCGATTTGAAACCAAGCCGCGTAGTGGTAGAGCTTACTTTGAAAGGGAGCGCGTCCTACAGAATGGACTGGACATAGAAAAAAGAGTGGATAAAGTCAGATGTATACAAAAAAAAACTTTAGTAGGTAGGTACCTATAGTTTTCTGTTGCAATATATAAAACAAAATTTAAAATTCTCTCTCCTTTCAATATGAAAATGTAACAGCTGTTTTACGCATGGCATTATTTGCACAGTCCGATGCCCCAAATATTGTATTAATTTATGTTGTATTAATCGCGAAAACAGAATGATGGATCGTCGTTGAAGTAATTTGTTTATTTTAACAACTGAATATAATTATGTAACCTATAAATACAGTACTTAATAGTAGGTGCACATAAAACTATTAATATCAACTGCGTAGTTCCTGCTGATAATTTTTTCCTGCTTTCGGCCTCGTCCCGGCATCAAGTCAGGGTCGATTTTTCTGTTTAGAGTTTAGACTCTTCCAATTCATCTGGCCTTAAACATCTTTTGCAGTGAAACTCTTAGTTTTACTTCTGCTTTACTGACAGGGTTGCCATGTAATGGAAGGATGAAGACAAGTTGAGACGTGTTGATGGTTTTAGGCTCTTTATTTGACTGCACTCATTATACTGACTTAATACTAAACATTATATGGCTTATATACTTAGTACACTCACTACAACTAGGTATAGCCTGGTCAGAAAAATGAACAAACTGCATTGGATACGCCACTCAGTGCTGCCTGGTTAGCTATCTGTTTTTGTAAAAAAATGAGAGATTTTTTCATCGATCCTTTTTAGTATCTAAGTACTACTAATTTCTTAATTTTATAGTCCGAAACAGAATTATACATCAATATTACAAAAAGAAACAAAATTCTGCAAAAAATATTCTTGGATTGTAAAAATAATAGAAATAAATCTGTATATCTGGCAGCATTTGCGCCAATTAGTATTTTTCTCAATACCTACCCAACATTTCCTCGCGACTAGCTAGTGGATCGCATCCCACAGTGTGGAAAATGCGGAATACTTGCAAGAACTACTGATCGCTAAATCGAAATGTCTGATACACAACAAGTAAAAATCCTGGCCTCCTTCCATGTTAAAGTAAAGAAGCAAATTAAAAAAGGCACACTTGTTCAATATCAAGACGTTCACACTCAATAAAGCCTGAGACAAACTCCTTCGCAAATTGACACACCGCCACCTAATTCAATTTACTGGGCACCTGTTAATTGGAACGTAGTCCGAACTGTGCTTACTCTCTCAACTGTGGCCGTTGCGTTTAAAATTAAAAAGATAATTTAGTTAGTAGGGCTCTAGATAATTTTATTATTTTCCGAGGCGAAGGCGCTCGAGCGCCACGTGGCGGATGTCCTGTTTGCTGTAAGCCTCGTGTCAAGGATCAAAGACAGGGTTCTCAATTATTTCTTCACTCAATATTACCAAGGTCAGCTCCGATATGTTGGTAGAGTGTAGGTATTACTCCAGATAGGCAACTACTGCCTTATATCTAACTACCATGCCAAATTTGTCTTTGATTTTGTTTACATGATGATATAGTCTGTGGAAACTGTTGTCGATAATGAGTTGTGTAATTGTTTTTAAAATGTGTTATGTTTGTTTCTAGTTTTCCAAATAAAAATATCTAGAAATAGTATCAAAAGCTAGAGGAGATGTTGAATATTTAAAATCAACGCAAAACGCATGGTTTGATGAATTTGACGTACAGATAAATAGATCTTAAGTAAGTAATAGTTTAGTTATAACAACTCAAGAACCTACAAGACTTTTTGGTCTGTCGTTACTCTGTATAGGCACTTACTTCATATAGATTTATCTTTACATTAGCCCGTAAAATCAAATTATGTCTGGAGAATTAACATAACCCAAATGTTCTGACAAAAGTAGGCCCTAATTTCATTATATTTTGAACGTAAGGCTGCAAAATATTAGATAAAGGGTCTGAGGGCCACACTAAAATAACATTTCGTGATTATTTTTTTCTTTTCATAATAATCGGTAGGCATATACTTCATTAGATGTTTCGTGTATATATAACGCACTACCTACCTATGCAAATATTATGTAGTGGACTACCTCGGTGGCGTATTTTTATTGCGTGCGCGAGACACCGCTTTTATGTCCTGGTCTTGAATCCCGGATTGGGAACGTGATAGTGGGTTTTTCTGCTCAGATCACCACGGCGTCTGGAATATGTGATAATATACTGGATAATATAGGCTCGCCTCATCACATTATGGACGAAACACACATAACGAACACGGTAAAGGCGGACCCTGCCCTGGTCGCACCTCTGCCTACTCTTTCGGGGATAAAGGCGTAATATCTCCGTAGTTTTGCAAGACTAGTGATGTCGTTGAACTCAAATACTATTACTCTATTACTAACTAATACTTTGTAATTCAAGGTGTTGGATGATGTTTCTACTGTTTATGGGTGGTCGTATCGCTTACCATCAGGCGAACGGCAAGCTAGTTTCGTCATTAAAAGCAATAAAGAATAGCATAAAAAAACAATATAGTGCACGCCACACGCTACATTCAACAAAAGTCGGATTCAGCTTACAACACAGAGTTAATTCCTATTAATTTAATTAACAATCAGGTTGTTTAAAAACAGCTTATGTATTTACTATCGACTCATTTAGCGGCGAACCGGCGGGTTAGGTGGTGTAGTGCACCGGGGCCTCTAAGTTCAATAGGGCCACCTTGTCTCTGACTAGTGGCTTTTTTAATATCACCACGCACTTTTCAATAAACGTGCACAATAGCTTTTTGACAATTGACAAATCAGAAAAATATTTTATGATGCTTTTTTTTCATTCATTCATTTCAGCCGGGAATCGTCCACTGGACATAGGCCTCCCCCATTGAGCGCCATAGGGACCGGTTCTGGGCCGGCCTCATCCATCGGACTCAGACGACCCTCACCAGATCGTCGGTCCATCTCGTGGGGGGCCTGCCTATGCTGCTTACGCACCAATAAGTTTTATCACTGGGCGGCACGTTGTTTTGAGCCCTTGGTTACGACTCTGAGCCCATTGTACCCTTCATCTTGCGGTGATTTCGCATTTTTAAAAACTAGCTATTATTTCGTAGTTGTTGCACCACGAAACTTGAATCATCGAAGACTGTATTTTTCCGAGAAAGGGGTGTGAATGACGCCACATTTACTACGTATTGGGCGGCAACCCATAGCGAGCTATTTACAGCGCCCCCCGCGGGGTGGATGCCGCTCGTCAGTCAACGTCACGCCGAGCTGCTGAGTCAAGGAACTAATTCTAAGAATACTACAATACCTTGTTTACTTATTAACACAGATATCTAACCTATGGGTAGAGGTATGTACGAAAAATACGAAATGAACGATAAATACGTATATTTAATATGTAAGTACATTGTGTATCTGACTTTTTAAATTTAATGCCATTGTTACTAAGTTTAATGGCGAAGGTAATCATCGCGAGGAAGTGTTCATACTTAGAATATAAGTTCAAAAAAAATATATAATAAATTGATATAAAATAATTTAGACATGATTAAATATTGGACAAAATATTGTGAAGTTTGTATTAAATAGTAGATATCTACACACTGGGCCTTTTTTACATCTTAACTTAAGGAGCTTAATAATAATTTTACGCCAATGTCGCTCCGTACATCCGCTTTCACTGGCTCACTTTTACGTTTTTAAAATATTTGTTTAATTACACCCTAACCCCTTTTGACCCTGGGGCCGATGACAAACTATATTGCCTATATTGATAATTAAAGATTGAGGTCCACTCCGCACACACTCCGATGGAATATGGTGTACATCTTCTCTAACTCCATAGTCGGGGCGATTTGGGAAGTCATGCTGGCCCTTGGCAGTAAATAATCGTGAATCAACGCGGCTCATGTGCAGGCAAATTTCTATATTCGAAATTCGAACGATGCATCAACGGATAGTGTAAATATTTTCGCGACATTTCTAATTACACAATAGGCAGGGAATATAACATTACTCAAATTGTATACTAATATATATTATAAATATCTATGTATTAAACAGTATATAGGTAATGAAATGCTAAAAAAGTGTATTTTTTTTTAAATACGATAGTTTACTTGGGAGCCATCGACATATTACATTCGACTGGACGACCAAAGTCTAATTTTCTTGAATACCCTGGGCTCTAGTCTTTTTTCAGCACGTCTAATTAGATCTCTTTAGTGTAAGTACCTGCCTATTTATTTGGAATTCTTTTACAGTGCAGTAATTACTTACCGAATATTTTAAGTTAGCTGCAACAATATTTGAATTTACGTTGTCCACGCTACGACAAAGCCTTTTGGCGACGGGTCCCTAAAAAGGCAGTGCGATAACTCGTGTTACCGAGAGCTCACTTAAAAAATACTTGTGCACGGCTCATCCGTGACGCGACAGAAAACCGACTTTATTCTAAACAAAGCAACGGCCAAAATACATTACACACATTTTAAACAAGCACGGTTTATCTACTGCAAACAGTAATACAAATCATTTTCCTGAAAGAATAAGGTTCGTATTGGTTTGCAGAGTAGTATTTCAGAAGAGGGTAGTTGTGCGCACGCGTGGCGCGTCGTAAACACTGGCACGGTCAGTCGTACGGCGGCGGTCGCCGCGTTCGGACGTCTTTAACGTTTGCCGGGATTAATAAACGTCTCGCGAGTGTTGTTGTTTTTCTGAATTTAAGTATAAAGACAATTTTGTGTTTTGCAAAACAAGGATTTGGGGGGTTATTTTAAAGGTAAGCTTTCTAATTAAAGCCCTATTCTTTTTGTTTATAAAACCAAAGATATTGTGCAGCGCGCCATACGGGCGTACCGCACGGTCTCGTACGAGGCGGCTTGTGTTTTGGCCGGATTCCTGCCCTGGGATCTGGACGCCAAATCTCTCTCTGACACTTTCCACTGGAGGGAGGAGGCGTTCAGGAATGGGCAGCGTCCGGCCCCGAAGGAGGTGGAGGCCAAGGAGCCTCCTTACGGCGAGCCGCCGTGGAGGAGTGGCGTTTCAGGCTGGAGGCCCCGTCAGCGGGGCTTCGGGCCGTCGCGGCAGTGCGTCCTGTCTTTGCACAGTGGCTGGACAGGCGCCACGGCGTGGCGACATTTCGCCTGACGCAGGTGCTCACCGGGCATGGTTGCTTCGGTGAGTACCTGTGTGAAATAGTACGAAAGGAAGTAAGCGCCGTGTGTCACCATTGTGACAACTGCCCGCAAGATACGGCCCAACACACGTTGGAGTCCTGCCCAGCCTGGGACGAGGAGCGCAGCGCTCTCGTTTCAGTCGTCGGAGGAGATCTCTCACTGCCGGCCGTGGTCGCTTCCATGGTCGGCAGTCGGGAGGCCTGGCGTGCGGTGGCCCACTTCTGCGAGGTGGTCCTCTCGCAGAAGGAGAGTGCCGAGAGGGATCGGGAACGGGCCGATCCCTCCCGCCGTCAAAGGAGACGAAGGAGGCGCCGGGTGGACGACTGACCGGCGTCTCCCGCCCTGTGGAATGGGGGCGTTTGGAGAATTCCACCACGGTATCCCCTGCCTGTCGTAAGAGGCGATTAATAGGGGCCACGAAGGGGTTGTCGGCGGGCAGCAGGGGCTGTCCGCCCTAGTGCATTTCTGTGCATCTTTGCACATTTGTCGGTTAACCCCGGGTTAGACGGCAGTGTGTGTAGTTGGCCTCACGCTGCCGTAGACGCCGTGGGCGTCCTTTGGTGCGCAGGGGCTTCTGAGCCCCCATAGGAGACGGGCCGCAAGGCGGCACCGCGCAGGGGCGGCTGCGGTCGCAGACTAGACACTTTAACGTCAGAGGAAGCCCGCAGCCGTCCCTAATGCGCCGAAGAGGGCCACCGCGGAGTTTTAGCTGGCAGGCCGTGCATAGGTTTAAGTTGTATATAGGGTTAGGGACTCGGCCCGGCGGTCGCCCGAAGGTCGTCATCAAATCCGGGCGGCTCAACGCCGGGCCGTAAGGCACGGTTACCCCAGCATAACCGCTCAGTCGCCCCCCACGAAGGCTGGGTGGTAGTAATAAGGGACTTTCTCCGCGAAACCAAAAAAAAATAAAAAAAAAAAAAAAAAAAAAAGGGTAGTGACCCGGTTTTGTAATAAAAATAACATGTACAGTCGTTGTGGGGACGGATGATTGCCGATATTTAGAGTTTATATAACCTCTTTTCGTTTATACTTGGATAATTTTTCTCAGGATAAATTGCGCCTTTGGAACGATCCATTTTCATTGTGTTCATTTATCATGTGTGTCATAGGTAAAATAATTAACTACCTGTCTCTTAATTTATTATTTACACATTGCAATGTGTACAAAGAGTATAAAATAACATCTATAAATACGAGAAAGTAAGCAACAAAATTTTTCGTCTTCTTTGTTTCAACGCCAAATACTTACTTATTACACTGTAGGTATTCTTCTTTCTCTTTTTATAAATATGCGGACTATTTCACATCACATAGGTAGACTACTATATGTATACTCTAATAGGCTTTTTAATAAAGACAATTTTTTTGTGTGTTTGATCATTACTTTTATGAGACATCTCTTTGTATGCGAACTTCGTAATCGTCTTTTCCTTCACAATTAATTCCCATGGTGTCAATTCTATAGTGTTACATGGGTGTTGTATAACAACCTTACGTCACGCAGCACGCTCCACGTGTCCGGTGTCGTGACACCCCCCCCCTCCTTCCCGGGGCTCCGGGTCACTGTCTACCCCCCCTCCTGTCCCGTCTGAATAGCATTATTTGCACGCTCCGAGTGAATGAGCTATAAAACTGATCTATGGTTTTTCGTGTTGAGTCGTGATATCACATTTATGATTGTATGGCAATGTGGAGGGTAGGTGGATAATAATACCTAATTATATTTAAAAGTATTGGTAATAATAATATTGTGTTATTGTCTCACTGCTTAGGTTTAGGCGAATTAGAGCTACGCTGCTTTAATCTTTAGTAAAATTTCCAGACATTATAAATTTATGGAGGACTCTGACGCAACAAAGTTTTCTCGCGATAATTTCCTTTAATTTAAACTGGTAACCAGATTCAATGAATATTAAATATACGCGTAAATTCGAAAAATCTGATGACTCTTATACCTTTTAAAGGCAATTTGGCAAGTAAAGGTGAAAATAGTGCACTCACGGTTCGTTGAGCTTTTGTTAATAGTGAGGATAAACAAGTCACGAGTTCCAATTAACACACACACACACACACACAAACCTTTTATGCCAGAAGGGGTAGTCAGGCACAACTACCGCATCCGTTTTTCGCCTGTGTGTTCCGTCCAATGATGTGATAGGGGGCGAGCCTATCAGCATATCGGGGTCAAAATGAAGACTGGGCTAAAACTGCTTAGAACAAACTATCATTGGCCCACTTTAGATTCGA
Organism: Manduca sexta; assembly: GCF_014839805.1. Classification (NCBI taxonomy): domain Eukaryota; kingdom Metazoa; phylum Arthropoda; class Insecta; order Lepidoptera; family Sphingidae; genus Manduca; species Manduca sexta. The sequence goes on along the minus strand of NC_051118.1, from coordinate 1,545,147 downwards.
AACCGAGACCTCAGAGTGGTAATCGTACTTCGTTCACAATACAATTATATCTCCTAGTCCATTGAGATAGAGAGTTCCAATTGAAAAACACATTTTGATTACAAGATAGGACATTCTATTATTACAAGAAATGATAGGTATTAGTAAACACTAAGGCATTCAAACATAACGCATACCGGCTAAAGTAGTCACAACACATAAAAATCTGGTTTTTAGATGTAATACGGGCGTTTTAATAGACGTTTCAAATCTCAATCTCAATCCGATTCTGATAATGAACCAATCAAAACAACTCGTTTGTAAACATGACAGACAAAACTATACTCTGATTGGTTCATTTTCGAGATAGAACAAAAAGCCATTAAAAATGTTGTAACCCGGCCAGACATTATTTTATATACAAATAGCACGGGCGAGTTCTGTTTTCAAACTTGACATTGGCAGAATTGTAGAAACGATACAGGCAATAATAACAAATTGTGGGATTGGAAAATGGCGGATGAACGTGGTCAAATTGCGCTTACCGCTTTAGTGTAATTATCTGAAATTATTTTATTTGTTCTGTGACTACGTAGACTCTTCTTGCCGATGTTGCTAAATGTTCGTTTTTATTCCCAAAGAGTTGAGACGTAAATATTGCTTCTAAATTTCTCCGCCTTATATCCCATGATAGAACCTACCCTGTCGCCAAATTATTATGGCATAAAGTCTATCACGGGTAACTGAAATACACATCATATACGTATTTATTTAATTAAGACTCAAAACAGATTATAATCAGATTTATTACAATTTTAGAAAATATACACATTTAAAACTGGATTGTATTCTAAAACACGCTCCCTTATACGGAGTAATTAAAGTGCGAACAAATATAAATTAAAATAATTGAGTTGTGTATAATAGGCAATGAATACAAGAAGACAATATTAGTGTAATTTAAAAATAAATAATTAACTGATAAATAATGTCATGTTTAGTTCTGAGCCGCTCAAAATATTAAACACATTAATCGTATATATTTTAATCAAAGAGGATGATTAGATTCTTTTAAGAGTCATATATTATGAAAAACCATCTCTGTTTCATTTTCATAAATTAAGACGTTTGGGAAAATATTTGGAACACTTAATTATGATCTCTTTGATATATTTCTCATAACTATATACAGCTTAAAATAAAAGTTAATTACTTTGATGATTTAGAACATTACTTCTAAGTCTGCGGATTGAGGTCAGTGAAGTGGTCCGTGGTGACAACATTTATTTATTACTAGCTTTTGCTCGCGGCTTCGCCCGCGTGAAAGAGATGGGAAATAGCCTATAACCTTCCCTGGGTCTTAAACTATCTCCATACCAAATTTCATAAAAACCGTTCAGTAGATTTTAAGAAAATCGATAACATACAGACTGAAAAAATAAAAATAAAATAAAATACTTTATTTATCACGTAGGCGAACAAAGTTGCACTTATGATACGTCAAAACAAAGAATAAGAATAATTATTATTTCTAAACAACTATTAAAATCACTTATATAACTATGGAGATTTTAAATTAGGGATAAAGTTTATACAAAAGACTAGGTACAAACCGAAGTAACCAGCTCGGGCTGGCAAGTAGGGGAAATAGAAGGGTAACGCGTCGCGATCCTCACCGGTGAGGACATGAGCCCTAGCCTAGCTAACCTACCAGCCTTTCACTAGCTACCTAAGTGATGACTACCCGAAGAAGAAAGGCAGAAAGAAACTCCGGGCTTACTTTTTGTCATCAATTGTTCAGTACTTCTTTTGTATTTTTTCCAAGTCTTTCTTGTACATAGTCACAATAGTTATATAAGCTAATGCACGCACATCACCGTTAACATGGGATAAGATGAAATCCAATCGACTAAACCTGGAGCGGCATAAAATAAAATTAGCGATAGCAAATAAAAGAGAACATAGATTCATACTTAAATAACGGCGTACAGCGTGCATTCGCCTACATTTACAATCATAGTTTTCAATCATGAGAAAAGAAAAAAAATAGTGATATTGAACAGGCAAACACAACATGATCGGGTGGTCGTCTTTCAAAAATTACATTTCATTAAGATATGATATGATTATGTCAAATTAGAACTATAGAAATGTCATTATTATAAAAAAAAAAGCATGTGAGACATGTAACAAAGACATTTTAGGCAGTTAATTAATTACTAATGTGTGCTAACATGGTGGGTCATTGTGTGCAGGACAAACTTTCCAAACCGTCTTATCATTAAGGTAATCAGATACAGTATAGTATCCTTTACACATTAATTCACGCTTAACATAACACTTGAATTTTTTTTAAAGAGGACTTTGTTTTATAATATGTATATATTACATGCAATGTGATTATATGGGATTATTTCATCATAATATGGACCGATGAGACTTCAGTCTGACTGCTTCGGTGACGTATTTGTATTCGGTCCGACTGGAGTGCTGAAGTCTCGGGTTGGATCCGCGGGTCGGGCAAAGTGTTATTGGTTTTTTCTACTCAGTATCAGTATTAATTTATCTCCGATATGGCGATAGGCTCACCCCCTATCACATCATGGGATGGACTACAAACGGCGGAAAGTGGGTACACTAGTTGCGCCTCTGCCATCGCTTTTTGGGATTTTAGTAGTGGAAACTTGTAATTAGCGTTCTTTGAATATATCTTTTTTTATTAGTTGTACTCGCTGCAAGTTTCCCGAATATAGTAAAATAAAATTAAAAAAAAATGTATAAGTGTATTATATGAGTCAATCATTTTCTGTATAAATTAATTATCCATTCAGAAGTATTCTCATACTCGTGAAGACTGTTACGCATTGTTGCGATAAACGCGAAACAATCAATCAATCCGTACTTCCATTCATCTATACTTCTCGAAGATAATTTGGTACGAAGGTAATTTGAGCCGTGGGAAGACATACGGTAGGTTTTATCCCGGTAAAATATACAACGGGTCTTTTATTTCTGATGCAACTTGATTAGGAAGCCGAGAGTACAAACTATAAAGAATACATGGTCTATGGGAAGACACAAAAAGTGTTTAAACGTAACCTCATGTTGCTAAAGCTTGCGTGTAATCTTAATTACGCAGTATCGTAGTTAAAAATAAAAAAATAAGATACTTCATTCATCACGTAGGCGAACATAGTTGCACTTTTGATAAGTCAAGGTACATGTGAATATTTCATTATTAATTACATAAAGTAGCTTATATATACTAAATACAATTTATATTGATCATGAAATAAATGAAAGATTATAAAGTAAACAAAGAAACCAGCTCGGGCTGGCAGGAAAGAAGAAATAAAAAGATGTTTATAGTATGTAATTTTAATAAATATAAAGAGAGGAGTTCTTTTTATACTTAGTTTAATATGTGTTAATGGGCAAGAAAGTTCTGCGAGTGGAGACCACGTACCGGCAAGCGCAGCGTCGGACGTCTACCTGCAAGGACAGACGATTTAATAAAGGTCGTAGGAACACGCTGGATGCAAGCCGCTTTCGACAGGTCCGTCTGGAAATCTTTAGGGGAGACCTATATTCAGCAGTGGACTATGTGGATGATGATGATGATGATGAATGTATGTTTAACCTTTCGTATATTGTAAGGCAGTGCCATCCAAATATAATACCGAACAGCAAAAGTACTGTTCCTCAATAGTCGCAAGAATTATGTCGGTCTGTCGTTCTCGTTCCTGTCCAACATACCCAGTATTCCGACTCCGCTCATCCATGCTATTGCTACTTTGTTTGTTACCAAGCGCTCAATATTATAAAAATACATTGCGTAGATATTATCATACATTTGCGTTACAAAGGAGGGTAGTAACACCTTCCCTCCGAACGACCGCAAGCCCTCTATATACAAATATAGGTACATCAAGGTTTGTTTATTGTTCCTTATTGAGCTGTTTACAATAAACAATATGGAAGCTTTATAGGTAAGAGCGCCGCATAATCCATTCCTATACCAAGCATATATTTATATACTTGGTATAGGAATCCCTATTTCGGTTGGTCACGCCATCACGCGCGAACGGCTGGACCGATTTCACTATTTATTTTTTATGTGTTTTTTATTGTCAGGAGAAGGTTCTTATGAAAGAAAAAGTCCAAAAAATTGCGCGGTAAATTAGAAAATTTAAGAAAACTTCACGACAATATTAATTTTATATAACTGTCAATTGTTGAAATAACTGTCAGCGATTGACAGAACAAACAGAATTGTGCAAATTCATAGTTAAGACGGGACAACGTCTGTCGGGGCAAGTAGTAATATATAAAAATGCTTGGTACAGAAATGGATTTTACGGTATTATGCTGTGGTTATGATTAGGGCTAGATAATAGGGTTTAAACAAGAGGTATAAGTGGCGGCGATTGCCTAGTTGGGAGTGCAACGGACTGCCGAGACGAATGTTCGCAGGTTCTGAACCCAAGAGCACACACCTCTGTTCTATGTGTGTATTCTTTGGTAATTATTGATTGTCTTCACGATGAAGGAAAACATATTAGATTAAGAGTCCCACTATGCAATTGCCAAAAACCTAAATCCAACCTTATACGTAAACTGAAAAACATCAAAACATAGGATTTTAATACATGTTTAAATATAAGTTACTTGAAGTTATGTTTGAGTTGCCGTTGATTAATGAGTCGCGCGGTCGAGTCAGCTTTTCGTAAATATTTGCGATCGCTTCCATATTCCGGTGTTGTGTTTTGTTCCGTCGGTTCCCATTACAATCGATTAATGTGATAGCTGCGCTAGAGTGCCTTTGTCCTTGGACCATCTAAAGCAGAGGTTCCCAAACATGTTTTTCTCATAGACCTGTTTCAAATGGCCTGGTTCCGGTAGACCTTTTTTGTTTCGCAGAGAAAGTGCATTACAACTACCGCCCAGCCATTGCGGGGGCGTCTGAATAGTTAGGTTAGGATAACCATACCTTACGACACCTGTCAATATAATTTGTATACATTGATAGGTGAAGGGGAGCCCTTCAAGTCTCCCGTGGACTCCTTGGGGTCTACCTGGACCACTTTGGAAATCAATTATCTAAAACGACGCAGCATATTATGCTTATTGCCGCAAACCAAACAAAATCTCCTTTTCACGTCATTTTCGGATGTTGCTTATCACGCGGACTCCTCGCTCGTTTGCCTACTAAGACAATAAAATATTTTTACAAAAAAGTTTTAAAAAGATTGTGATTTGTATAAAACTTTGTATCTAGAAATGTAGCCTAGATATAGATGGTCCAAACTTGAACCTAAGCTTTCAGAGTAGTGCGGTGAGCGACAGTTGCACAGTTAATCCGAACAAGTTATACTCACTGCGACGGTTGGACCGACCGGCTTAGTTTTAGATATAAAGCAAAGTTCGTATGAAGTCTAGTAAAATAAAAAATAAACAGACTAAATGAAATTTTATATTTGACCCTAATACGACGTTATATTTATGAAAAATAATATATTTTTTAAGTAAATCACGACCTATTTCATAATGCGAGAGAGCTAAAGTTAGTGTTCAGCCGAGCAAACAAAAACTACAAAACAGATATTAAACATTCCTCCACTGATATAACTGTAGTAGACTCAGTGAACACTAGGTATGTGTTCATACGATCGGACTTCTTTTATATCGCAAGATTAACGAGGAAAGTTGTCTTCTAAATAAAATTATTTATTTGCTGGCGGTAGGATATATTTTATATCCGCCCGGATAGCGACCACCGTACACAAGGTATTAAAACACCAGCCATAGTGGCCCGCGTAAGTGTGTTGCGTTCCCGGATCATCATAATTGTGTCGACTGCCGAGGGGTAATATCTTTAGTCTTTCGACATTCTTTTGGATCCCACTTCACTTACCATTAGATGCGCAGATCACATAGCCAGGCACGCAAAAAAATCAAAATTATAGGTACATCCACACTACGCCTGTGGTCTGTGCCTGTATGGTGGACATCGATTTTAATTCCACATATGTATTTTATTATATTCTTTACATATATATATGACAATATATTTTGATAGAGTTGCCCAAAGTCATTTCCTCAAGCTATAAAGTAGGTCACAAGGTAGAATTATAACCACAATTGGTAGGTACTATTAAAATATGCTTTTAGTAATTCCATTAATGCGTCGCCATTCAAATTGACTTTATAAGTAATTAAAATCATATTAATCCAATTTGATGGTATTTGTTTTTCACTGTGAACTTTCAATAAATTTTATTCAAATTAATAGCCGTATATTTCGTAAAGTGGCTTGTTTTTTCTGAAAACTTTAATCAACTTTACTTTGTCAATAAAAATTTACTCGAAATCAAATTGTTCGTTTCATGGAATATTTTTCTGGTCAAACAAATATAACAATATCAGCCCTGTATTATATACTGACCCACTGCTGAGTACGGACCTCTCTACTACCGACATGGTCAAACAAATAAAAAATATTTTAATTTTTCTATTTGATTCAGCGAATGGCTACCGTAGGGCTAGAGCGTGCAGTACATCGGGGATCTTGAGAATTTGAACAATACTTAACCTTCAAACTGAACTTGCAAAAATTTCTCGCGCGAGAGCTTTTATAAGGTCATTACTTTGTAAAACTAACAAAACTTCTTACTTGCCAAAAAGACAATGAGGGTCCTTATTTGTATCTGATATCTTGGTTATCTAGCTACCCCCTGATCTGTACTCAGGAAAAGATCTTGAAAAAACCGACAGTTATTTTAATTTAGTTATTCTAATATAAATATTGAATCAAAGGCTTGTTGACATCATTTCAAATCCACACAGTAAATACCATCGAAAATCTTGAAACGATATGAAATGTCACCGCTAGCGGCCCTAGTGTAGAATGAGTACATCTAGCGGATGAGTCTAAAGAAGTCTCTCCCGCGGGATCATCGTAGCGGCGGAGTTCACGCTTGTCCACGCGCAGACACGTCACGACAAAAACCGTCACTCTCAGCACTGTTTTCTATTAAAGTGTTTGATCTCATTATGCCCCAGATATTATTTCTTGTGTAATTGAGTTGGCTAGTTAGTAAGTTACCTCATGTTTAGGGACGGTTAAGAGAAGCTATCGTAGTGCAATAAGATATCCTGGGGCCGTCCCGTATGCGCCGAAGAAGGCCCCGCGAGTTTTGGTTGGTTTGGTGTAGAGTATAAAAGGGTTGGGAACTCAGTCAAATGCTCGCTCGGATGATGTTATACTCCTTAGTGTCTACATTTCGTAAAGGTGAGACGAATGGTAGTACTTTGCTGAATTACAGGATAATGAATCGCAATTAGGAAGGGTGGGTGGGTTCATTTATTAGGTTTCTGATAATCTTGCTGGTTATACGAAACCAATTAACAAAGAGGTTATTAAGTGTCGTTTCATGTGCTATAGAGCCCATTTTCAGACTAATTTTATGCAAAAATAAATGAATATGAACGATATATCGGATACGATAAATCGTGTCGTGGTCTGTGGGAACACTCAATAACTGTGTACCGGCTTTACCTCACATCTGGTTACGTCGAAGTAATCTTCTTTCGGGCTTCACTTCTTTAAGTTTGTTTTAGTTTGTAATGTGCGTTTTATCTTGAGATATTTGGGATAAGACATTAGAATTGATTGAGTATGCCGACGTTATTGTAAAAAATACTACAAGCCATTTTGATTGAATAAAGTGGACGTTTTTTATATGGTAAATCTTATACTATATATTTGTGTTAAAGTTAACCTTATAAGTAGTAAAACTAAGTCAAATCATCATGGGACAGAACACACATGACGAAAAGTTTGTTCCTTGGTCGATCTCTGCCTATCCCTTCGGGAATAAGGGCGTGATGCATGTTTAATTTTTTAAATACTGCCTTAAAATATAGAAAACCCATAACAGAACTTTTTATTTGTTTAATTCCTTATTTATCTCACAAAAGAAACAATTAGATTAATAAATGGAATCACATTCAATAACGGGGAGTGCTGGGGCGTGTCCGGGGTCCGGGGTGTTCGGGGGAGTCCGGGGGTGTCCGGGGCCGTCCGGTGTCGGCTTGTAGGGCGGACGTCTGGCTGATTAATAGAGCACAGAGTCGTATAGTGACCGCAACATGAATGGCTGTTGGGCTAGCGGGGAGTCAATAGGGAAATTACACGTGTTTGTAGGTTGGGGTTCGAATCCCGGGTGATGTCGACTAAGACACTTATTGTAACGCCCGTCACTGAGAAAAATGATTTTTTTTTATACTTAGTGATGTTTTTTTACATAGAATCATTTTTAAAAAGGCTTGAAAGCTAAGGTCCCTTTAGAGTTAGTGAGACGTTTTTGTTCTCGCCAATAATAATTTAAAGGCTCTAAGGAAATTATATTATATTATATTAAGTAAACAAGAAAAAATGGTACGGTTGTGCCAATAAAAATGTATAATTTGAAACTAACTTACGTAGTATGTAGGTTTGAATAATATATTTTTACTTAGAATCTAATTAAAAATAAATTCGTTTTCATTAATTTTCTATAATACACTTTATTTAGTATGCTGTCTTATTACAAAGCAAATGTAGGATATTCTTAAAAACCCTTTTTCATCCCATAAAGTGAGACGTGTAAATTCCGCCTAGATTTAATAAATGATCTTTACGAATTATAAATTTAACACATAACACATCCCACGTTTCGTATAAGAGAGCAAAAGATATTTATATCAAGGCAAATGTTTTTTTTTTAATAGAATACGTCTGAATCTTCTTGCAACATATAAAATACTAGCTGGGCCCGCGGCTTTGCACGCGTGGCAATCAGTGTGTCACACGACTTTCCCGCGTAAATCCCGACCCACGAGATTTGTTACAACAATGCGACTGCTTCAACAGCAATTGTAATATTTCAGTCAATTTACATGCAACCGAAATGTACTATTAATTTAAACCTTCCTCAAGAATTGCTCTATCTTTTAGTAAAAATTATACAAAAAATTTGTTCAGTAGATTTTGACAAAATCGATAACATACAGACAGAGAGGAAAGGGAACAATTTTTATATATTTTTTTTAACAGTCGTTTATAATATGTTGATTACTACATACTCACGTCTTTCCCTGAGCAGGTAGGCACAGACGCTACATATGGACTAGCTTTCTCTGAAGGTATATACTCAAGGTCGACTGCTGTATAGTTCATTTCGTGTTTAAAGTTTATGATTTTTGTATTCATTACCTCTTTTAACCAACGTAATATTGAACCTTAAGCGTCAAGTCGACAGAACAAATCCTTAAATTCCCACATTTTGTTCCAAATAAAAGCCCACTTACCATAAATCAAAATCATGAGACGTCCCCTGATATTATGTTAAATTGTATGACGAAGATATAAACTGCTGTAAGCTTGTCAGCATATATTTGTTTACCTCCCCCCTCCCCTGATTATGTAAGGGGGAAGTGCGATTCATTCCATTTCATCGACGTTGAGCCAGGTGTGTTAATGTGTTTGAGTTTAGGGTTCTGCATGAAGGAATTTTAAATGTTTAGTGACTAGATGGGCTCGATTTATATAAAGCTCTTTTTACTTGTGATACTGATTAAAGAGCTATCTAATTCTTTACATTACCAATAACCTTAAATACACAATAAATACTTCATGTGTTTTCAAAGGAGTGGTGCATCTAGGACACTTTTCGCCATGTGTATTCCGTCCCATGATCTGATAGGGTGATCTTATCACAATATTTGGTACAAATTTAAAAGCAAAGCAGAAACAGCGCAGAAAAACCCATCACTTTGTCCGACATTGGATTAGAACCCGGGACCTTAGAGTGCCTAGTGGTAGTCACGCACGCAAACCAACTATGCCACCGAGGCAGACAATCAATTAAATTATTTTATTATTTGTCTCTTTGTATCTGATCTCCCGATCGTTTTATGAAACAATTTACGGTCAAATTGTTCATCACTTATCATTGTGTTGTGTACTGCTTTATTGACTTTATGTGCATGACGAAATGTGTCGCAGCTTTAGAATTACATAATACGGCGATAGCCTAGTAATGCGGCGATAGCCTAGTTAGGTGTGCAACGGACCGCCAAGACGAATGCCCGCAGGTTCAAATCCCAAGGGCACACCTCTGACTTCTAAAAAATTATGTGTGTATTCTTTGTGAATTTATCGTTCGCTTCAACGGTGAAGGAAAACATCTTGAGGAAATCTGCACATCTGAGAAATTCTCTATAGGAATTTCGAAGGTGTGTGAAGTCTACCAATCCGCACTAGGCCAGCGTGGTGGACTAAGGCCTAATCCCTCTCAGTAGTAGAGGAGGCCCGTGCTCAGCAGTGGGCAAGTATATAATAGGTACAGGGCTGATATTATTATTATTTAGATTTACAAAGACGCAAGTGCAAAAAACCGTTAAATTAACTTTATAATCCACATTCGAAAATTGACAAACTTGAATGCAACGTCGACTATCGGCAATGACATTGTAATTCTAAAGGTGCGATGTATGGCGTGACGTTATTCTGAGCGCCATTCACACCTCCCGTCAAACTTTATAATTGTTAGTTGTTACTTGTTACACTTGTGGCTAACTTCAGGGCGGCCATTGGCGCTTGAAGCTAACTTTGTGTCGATAGAAACAGTGGCCACCTTATCGAACAGTATATACTTTTTTGATAACTAGGTAATTTTTTTTGTCTAAAAATATATATTTGTTTTTGTAAATAAATATTTTTGGATTGAAATTACTTTTTTCTAAGCGCAACAGTATCCTTAGCCTTTAGAAACCTTTGCTGAATATGGGTTTAAAGATCTAACCCCTTATTCATAACCGTTTTTTATCTAAGGTCGTCGTAAAACTGGGATAACAAGCCTGTTTCTCAGTGCTGACGGCATGGCAGCCTTCGCAGTGTGTACCCATAGGGCCGTTGTGATTGGCTAATATTGTTATTGTTGTATCTCATTTGGGGGTTAGACTACCTGTAAGAAGCTGCACCAGCGAGCTCCTGCGACCGTTCCTAAGTGCAGCGCCTGTCGATAAACAACAGCAACGTCGCTCAGCTCTGCATTATTATAAAACTAAATGTTGTTCGTACCTTCGTCCTCCTGAAAGATCTTCTCTTGATAAAAGTCTCTATGTATAGGCACCCACGTACGTACCTGCACAAATTCAAAACAAATCTTTCAATACGCCTTAATGGCGATACTGGAGTGTATTTTTCTTTTCAAAAACGAAATAAAAGGTATTTACTTCACACAAAGAAAAATATGTTTTATTTAAACTGACATAATGATTTCTTATGTTGACGCGAATGTTAGACATTGAAATAAAACTATTTACCGATTTTATCATGGTTATTTATATTACTACTTACGTATTGATTTGAAGGTTTGAATTTGATCAGCTGCTTGCTGACCACATTTGTGAGATAAGAAATTGCTAATCATTACGGTAAATTTCCTCCCAATCCGACGACTTTACAGGCATTCGCATTTATAATATCAGTAAGATTATAATAGATTTTGTTGGAGTAACGCAAATACCAGTGACCCATAGACAGCTCACCAGTCAGCGTACAGCACTAGTTTTTAAGTCCCCTCTCGATATCTCTCTTGTCTCTGACTGTTTTAACGTACAATATCTTTTTATCTCTCTGAATATATTTATGTAAAAGTTTCATCAAGTGCTTTATTAATAACAACAGATTTAGTAAAGAAGATAGTGACATAACACTACGGTCACAAATCTAAATTATTACGTGCAAGCCAAAATGATCGCACTGCACCTGATGGTAAGCAGAGTGGGGCTTGAATAGTGTTGTTATGCTCTTCTTTGAAATTATGCCAGCGTCACGGAACCCAGAGGTATGTTTTCTCGGAGCAAACATTAACGAACTGTCTGAGAGTGAGTTATGGGGAGGGCTGCGCGGTTTACGCAAAACAGTTGGAGTTAACTCACTGAACAGCTAATAAACACCATTTGTAGCAACGAAGGTGCTGAAGAACGCCATGATTATCATAAATAGACGCAACACCGAAACATTGATTTTTTGTACGGGCGCAGATGAGTTACCCATTACAACTGATGGTATGTGAAGTGGGGTCCAGATAGTCGACTTGGAGTGGAGTGGGGATATTGCTCTATCTCTTTCTTTCGCTCGCATTACGATGCGTACGAAAAAAGAGATATGAGATATGCTTGCTGACGTCACGTGCAAGTATTCCGTCCCTTATCTGTTTTGTGCATTGGTTTTGTGACACTCATCCCTACTACCTAATTTCAATGGCTTATAACTTGTAGATTTTTTACCTCCTTTACTAATGAGAGGGATTAGGCCTTAGTCCCGCAAACCCTCAAAATTCCTATTGAGAACTTCTCGGGTATATAAATTTCCTCACGATATGTTAGTAAAGACAATGATCAAAGAGAGAGAAGATATTTGTTTACATTAAGGTCTTTTGTTGCTTGACAAGGTGTCCATTCATTTTACCGCTGAGGTTAAACACTCCACCAAAATCTAGAAACATGACGCATTTCAGTTTTTGTATATTCCGATTATTTTGCCGTTTTTATCTTCCATTTTCAAGGCACTAGTTCGCATCCTGTTTATATTTTTTGCTACAACGGTTGTTCTGGTTAGGTGGACATTGCAGTTACTTATAGACTTTTATTTGACGGCTTTTGGAAGACGAGAAGATTTTTTATTTCCAGATCAGACGAGCAAGAGGGTCCTTTGATGTTTTCTATGTACCTCCGTAATCATAAATACGTGCTAACTATGCAAGAAAGAAACAGTTCATTCGTGAAAAGGCGGGGTTTGGGTTTATATTTTTTCTAAGAAAAAAATAGTTGAGGTGTTGACGAATTATACAGTTGCAGTGGGATCGCTGTGAAATACCTGTATGAAGAAAATGTATTATGTAAAATTTTGATTGTTGATTAAATTGTGTATCGTTCTTCCAGAATTAACTTTTGCTTACGATACTCCTAGAGTATTGCTGACTCGCCTTCAGCGCTATGCAAATGTATTGCGGCTTCGTTGTCACTCTCATTCCACTTTGTCATTAAATTCTCTTTCTATATCTCAATACGTAGCTTGATTACTAATATTAACAGCCGATTGTACTTTGAATAAAAAAAACAATAGACATACCTCATAGTGTCCGAGCTTTTACTACAATTCCCCAATACATAGCTGCTGCAAATTATGCAAGAGGACACCGCACCGGTCTGGTTTCAAAGTGATTAATAGCCTTCGCATCGTCCATGTTGTTCTCTTGAATACCGTTGTACATTTCAAATGTCTGATGCATTTCTCTAAACCTGAAGTAATTGGAGTAGTTGGCTGTCTTTAGCAATGGCTTAGTATAGTCGCGGTTTAAAAAAATCTTAGCAGACTATTGGACGCCATCTTGGTCGAATTACGAAAGCATTTGGAAACGCAACAAATGAATTTAAAATTTTAAAAAGCTTTGACATATGCCTTACGCTCACCATTTAATGTTTAAATCACTAATTAAATAGTGTTTGTTACTTCAACTCGAAATTTCATACTAGGTTCCCTAATGCCTAGTCAGGAGTCAGGACTACAGTTATAGGGATGATTCCGTTCGGCCGTCTTAGTGCAATAAGATACCCCGGGGCCGTCTCGTATGTGCCGAAGGAGGCCACCGAAGGTTTTGGTTGATTTTCTTATTGCTTTGAATGACGACATGATCTTGCCATTCGTCTGATAAGAAACACCATCCAACACCTTGAATTACAAAGTATTGTTTGGTATTTCACTGCACTCGCCATCGTAATACAGTATATACATATTTGTTAGGGACTCGGTGTTATACTCGATCGGATGATGCTATACTCCCGAGTGACATTGGGTCGTAAGACCGGCGAAATCAACATAACCGATCCAATCACCCCTAGTGGACCACCACTGCTACCAAGCAATAACACATTTTCCCACAGTATTAGGTCAAATTTGTACAAAAAGACCACAGTCAGGACATTTCCAATATTACCTACAGCCAGTAATATTTGTGAGTAAAGACGCGTCAGTCCTTGACGAACGCTATTTAATTAAAACGTTTAATAACGTCGCATTCAGACGTGCGACTCGTTCGCGCCTCACTACCTCTGCCTCTGCCTCGCCTGACTTATGATACTTGTTAGGGATTGTTAATTTCAAGTTAATTTGTATAAATGAGCTCAGAGCTCCAATAGTTCTGTTTCTAAGAATATTCTTATTGATGTAGGTACACTTTACGCGTCTAGTAAGGCATCTTTATTAAAAAGTTATTTGTAGCTTAAAGACCATCAATTTAGATCCATAAGAGCTTGCCATTCGACAAACGAATCTAATAAGTAGTTGTAAGACTATGGTTCACACCGAAGGTAAAATTTTTCTTGCCTTTCCCGATCCTAATACGATCCTTTAAAGTTTGCTCAATCTTCAATCAATCGCTTGCTCAAAACAATTCCTGTGACAGAATGTGTATCGACCAGAATTTATGGTATTTATAATTACTTTGCTGAATATTTTCTCGGCGTAATTATATTGCGGCACGAATGTCGTAGCGATAGACTCGTCCCTTATTACCTATAATAAACCTAGTAAAAGCGGGTGCACTAGTTTTGCCTAACTCTGCAGTGATGAAAAGTGAGGTGTGTGTATTCTAAAAAAATCAAATACAAATTCGCTACGAACCTTTATATTTGTTACCTTTGATCTTTTTTATAAGCAAAGTGTCTCGGTGAGGTCCTCGCGGAGGTCTGTTTGCATTTACTAGGAACTACTGTTTCATTTTGTTTCTCCTAAACATTTTGCTAGCGTTCTACAAGATTCTCCGAGACAGTTGATTGAAATGTCTTTGGAATTTTGCTGGAAGCGTTCTCTACTAGTATATAAAGCTGAAGCAGGGCCGTAGCTAGGGGGGGGGGGGGACATTGTGGGCCAATGCCCTACCTTAAAATACAAATGCCCTACCTTAATAATGAACTAAATTATACATAACTACTCAATCAAAAGATAGGGACCAGCGGGTTTTTTATTTCACGATTTGGAAGTTGGTCCCATAGTAAGAGAATTCTCTTTCAAGATTTAAAGGAATTTTGTTACACTCTGTATATTATCCCAACAATTACGCAAGCATTAACCTAATGCAGTCACGATTACAAGTCAAGAAAGCCAAAAATCTATTGATCAGTTCCAATGTAGTAACATTTTTACTTCCGCCCTAGCTGTAACCACAGCTGCCCTACCTTAAATTCAAGTCTAGCTACGGCCTTGTGCTGAAGAGTTTGTTAGTTAGTTTGAACGCGCTAATCTCAAGAATTACTGGTTCGAATTGAAAAATTCTATTAGTAGGTATTCGATAATCCATCTTCGATATAGGCTTGCCTAGTGAAGAAATCTAAGGAAATAGTTCACAGATACATTGTGATCAGCAAAAACATTTTTTTACTATTTTAACGTTTCATTTTCTTTGTCTGTCATATTTTATGGGTTTTGCTGTAATAAACAATTTTTCATTTTGTTTTATTTATTTATTTAGTAAGGCTGTAGGCTATATAACATATAGCTTTATCACGTGGTTTCGCCCGCGTGATAGGTTTCCAGGAATACAAAGTAACCTCTTTATTAAATTACCTTTAAATCCGTCGCGTAGTTTTTGAGTTTATTGCGTTGAGACAGGCAGGCAGATACGGCAGGGGAGTTTATTTTAAAACATTTTTTTTAGAACTTTTTAAGAGTAACAATGCCGTCTTACATTATTGTTGCAAAATATTATCCGTATACGCGGCGCACGCAACGGATGCTCTCAAAAGAATACTTTTTGCCTTTTATCCTTGAAGGGGTAAGTAGAGGCGCAACAGATGTACCCATTTTCCGCCGTTGCTATTACGTCCCAATATGTGATAGGGGGCGAGCCTATCACCATATTAGACACAAATTCCAGACTGAGGGCTGATACTGAGTAGAAAAATTCAAATATCACTTCCCTACCTGAGACTGAACCCACGACGCAGAACTGCAGTCGTACCGTAATACAACTACGACACTGAGGTAGTCATAATTTATACTTATTTCTTTTCTATTTATATTCTTATTCGTCAATAATTTTAATGGATAATAAAAAAGAATGACCAGCATGGGCTAGGAAGTACAGAGAAGGCGCACAGTGAGAATGGGATTAGGGCTACTAATATAAATAGGTCAGTGGTATAGTCTAGTAGAATTGTCAACTAGTGAGTCATTGATAGATGTCGCCACTACGTCAGCCTTCTTAAATGTTTCAAATTCCGCTTAAAGAACCCAATATTAAAGCAGGTTCCCCCGCATTCCTTCTTCACAGATCACTTACCATTAGAAGACCTGTTAGCTCACAATATAAAAAAAACTCAGAATTGATGTTTTAAAAACGTTTAAAAAAAAGCCAGATTAAATATTCAAAAATATCAGCCTCGGCTATGAAAGAAACAGTGTTTTATACAGAAAAAATTTGCATGTCAACGCTTCAAACTCAAGTAGAAGTAGTTCCACCGTGGGACAGCGTAAACATGCAGTCAGACAATATAATTAAATTTGGCAACACTGAAACTTTGAACCGATATTCGCGAAGTTCATAACAAAGTTTGTTTTGTAAGAGCAGAAAATGTTGCATCATTGCGCGGAGTTCGTACGAGAATGTGATTAGATACTAGTATATAGAGTTGAAGCGGCGATAGCCTAGTTGGTTGTGGAACGGACTGCCGAGACGAATGTCCGCAGGTTCCAATCCCAAGGGCACACACCCCTGATTTTTCTAATAAATTATGTGTGTATTCTTTGTGAATTATCGCTTGCTTTAACGGTGAAGGAAAACATCGTGAGGAAACCTGCATACCTGAGAAGTTTTCTATAGGAATTTCGAGGGTGTGTGAAGTCTACCAATCCGCACTAGGCCAGCGTGGTGGACTAAGGCCTAATCCCTCTCAGTAGTAGAGGAGGTCCGTGCCGAACTGTGGGACAGTATATAATACAGGGCTGATATTATTATTATTTTATTATATATAGAGTTGAAGAGTTTGTTTGAATGCTAATCTCAGACTAAGACAACCGATTTTGTGATCTTTTTCACTGATAAGAAGATACATTATTAGTGGTATTACTTCTTACTGGTATAGGGTACTTTTTATTCCGGAATAATATTTATCCCCGAGAACTTTTTGACTTGGGCGGAGTCGCAGTACAATATAAGATGATTAAAATTGTTATTTATCAAACTATTTGTTCCTGATTATGCTTACGTTCATCCACAGACTAAATGAACCCTAAAGTATAGTACATACTGCCTCGGTGGCGTAGTTGTACTGAATTCGCGGTATGCTAGCGCTCTGAGGTCCTGGGTTCGAATGCCGGGTCGGGCAAAGTGATATTTGGGATTTTCTACTCAATATCAGCCCGGAGTCTGGAATTTGTACCAGATATGGCGATAGGCTCGCCCCCTATCACATCATGGGACGGAACACATTTGGCGAAAAGTGGGTGCCCTGGTTACCTACTACTACTACTACCTACTACCTACGCCTCTGCATACTGCTTCGGGGATAAATGCGTTATGTTGTGTCACTGTGTGTGTAAAGTACTATAAGTAAACCATTACAGTGATAAATTTATATTTTTGGACGTCAATAATTTTATTGAAAAATGTAGTTTAAGTTTGACTAGGGATACAGTGTATCTGACAAATACTTGTAGACATTCTATAGCTACATTGTTAGCATATAATATTAAGACAGTCATAAGTACTATGACGAAGTCCTCAATTACTACATGTTTTAGTAGTACTACTAATACTATTGTAGTCAATAATTTAAACATTTAAGTATGACAACAGAGGAAGATGACTTGTTTTTAATGTTAACCCACCAAAACATAAATCGTTTCTCTGGCAAACTTTTTGACATTGAGTTATTTGTGGAAAGGTATAATGTTGATATTTTATGTTTTACTGAGACATGGTTGAAACCAGATAGAATGGCGTTTAGTGTCAATGGCTACAGAGTTGCCAGCTCGTTTATTAGGATTTCAGCAGAAGGTGGAGGCACCATGATCCTCATCAAGGATGGTATCTCTTACAAGGATAGACAAGATATAACAAAACTTTCTGTTGAACGAGTGTGTGAGGTCTCATGTGCAGAGACTAGTGATTATATCATATTGTGTGTATATAGGCCTCCTTCATCCAACATATTAGCTTTTATCTCTAAAATGGAGGATATTCTAAAAAAACTTAAGATGCATAGTAAGATTTTTAGTCTGCGGAGACTTTAATATAGATTTACTGATAGATACAACAGACAAAAGTTTATTTTTGACTTTGCTCCAATCATTTAATCTTAACTGTCACTTTCTCGAGCCAACTAGACTAACTACAACTTCGGCCACGTGTATTGATAATGTTATCTCAAATTTTAAAATTGACTATAAAGAATTATTAACCGGTGTTCGCTCAGACCATACTTGTCAAATGGTCAAACTTAATTGTGTAAAACAAAGAAGTAAAAACATTATTAAATTTAGACCACTATCCCTACGTAATTTGCAGAAATTTAGCACAAAACTTAATTCCGTGCTGCCTATGCTGACTTGCGACTCGGACAACCCAAATAATATGTTTGAAACATTATTAAATAGTGTGACAAATGTATTCAATAAAACATGTAGTGTAAAATCAGTAACACTAAAAAATAAAATATCTTTCAGTGCTTGGGCAACCAAAGGTATTAGGCGTAGTAGAGATGTTCTATACGAATTATATGACAGAAGGTCCTTTACACCTGATGTCAAATTTACTAATTATGTAAGAACATACTCTAAAATTTTTAAAAGTGTATGTAGGTATGCCAAAGCTGCTTATATTAGTAGAAATATAAAAAAATCGGATAATAAAATTAAAACAACTTGGAGAATAATTAATACTGAAACTGGCAAAACTAAGTGTAATGACAAGATTGTATTAAACATTAATGACGAACTAGTTTCAGACAATAATTCTGTGGCTAATTACTTCGAAAAGTTTTTCAATAACATACCATTTGAGACGACAAAATGTCTGCCATCCTCACCAGAGGCAGCTGAGTCATTCTTAAAACAATATTTAGATTTATCAATTCCAAATTTCGAATTTGAATGTGTTACTCATTATGATGTTATAAAAGTATTCAGGAGCTTAAACATGAAGAGTACTGAAGATCTTTGGGGTTTGTCTGTTAAAGCGTTGCAGTCAGTGATAGTTAGCATCGCCCCAATCCTTTCTGATATTTTTAATTGCTGCATAAGAGACGGCATATTCCCTGATCTTATGAAGATAAGTAAAGTAGTACCAATTTTTAAAACTGGTTGCTCCAACACCCCCCTCCAATTATAGGCCTATTTCTATTTTACCAGCTTTAAGTAAAATATTCGAAAAGTTAATGCTTAATCAAATGCTGGTGTTCTTTAATAAAAATGAGATTCTACATGACAGGCAATTCGGTTTTACAAAGGGTAGGTCCACGCAAGATGCAGGACGTGCATTAGTTAAAGCTGTGTTGGATGCCTGGGAGGGATCGCAGGATGCTTTAGGGGTATTTTGTGATCTTTCCAAGGCGTTCGATTGCGTTGATCATGGAACCCTCATTTTAAAGCTCCACTATTACGGCATCAGGGGAGTGGGGCTTAAACTAATATCTTCATATTTATGGGGTCGGAAACAATAAGTTTTTATCAACAACGTTTCCTCTGCAGGGTCCACAGTTGGGATTGGGGTCCCCCAGGGTTCAATTTTGGGACCATTTCTGTTTTTAGTTTATATTAATGATCTACCGTACATTATTAACAAAATGGCTGAAGTTGTATTATTCGCTGACGACACTTCACTAATATTTAAACTAAATAGAAGGGAAGGAAATTTTGTAGAGCCAAATAAAGTATTTAAATTGATTTCTGACTGGTTTTCTGCCAATAATCTTCTATTAAATGCAGCAAAAACTAAATGTGTTCGATTCTCGTTACTGAACAAGATTAATGGAACTGATATTGATTTAGACGGGAATAAACTAGAATTAGTACCCTCTACAGTCTTCCTTGGGGTTTCTATCGATAGGAAATTACAATGGGGACCCCACATTCAAAGAATTTCGAGTAAATTGAGTTCTGCAGTCTTTGCTATTAGGAAGATCAGATATTTAACTGATGTGGCTACGGCAAGGTTAGTATATTTCGCTTACTTCCACAGCATTATGTCTTATTGCATTCTTCTGTGGGGTACTGCAGTAGATCTGCAGACCATTTTTATTTTACAGAAAAGAGCGATTCGTGCAATTTATAACCTTCGGTCTCGCGATTCCCTTAGAGAACTGTTTAAGGAGGTGAATATACTGACTTTGCCAGCTGAATACATTTTTCAAAATATTATGTATGTCCGTAAGAACCTAGGTACTTTTATGAAAAACAGTGACTTGCACTGTTTGAACACTAGAAATAAGAATAAACTAGTTGTTCCAAATTTCCGGCTCTGTAAAACAAATAAATCTTATCTAGCGAATTGTATCAAATTCTATAATAAAATCCCTCTTGAAATAACCAATCTGCCCGGCTACAAATTTAAGTGTCATGTTAAGCGCGAATTAATGTCAAAGGGGTATTATAATGTAAAGGATTACCTCGATGATCAGACGGTTTGGAAAAACAGTCCTGCACACCCTGTCCAACCCTATGTTAACGCCAATATTATAAATTAACTACATAAACGTCTCATGTGTACCTTTCTACAATTTTGACATTATACTGGGTAACAGTTTTAAATTTATGTGACATATTTTATTTTATATTGACTCATTGAATTATCAATGTATAATAGACGACCGACCGATCATTTTGTTGCACCAGCCTTAAAATTTATAATCTTAATTATATTGACCAAGATCTGCGACAAAATATGAAATGAAAATATTATGTTTGTAAATGTAGGCGTATGCACGCTGTACACTGACTGTTTCATAGTTTTTATAATTTTTTAGTATTATTGTTTTTGTGCCGTTAGTTGTTAGTTATAGCTAAATACTTTTATGTGGATTTTCTCCGCAATTTTACGGTGATGTGCGTGTATTAGCTTATATAATTAATCAGACTTTGTATAGAAAAGACTTATTAAAAAATATATATATATTTAATAACAATATTATAAATGAATAGACAATTGATGACAAAAATAAAGCCCGGAGTTTCTTTCTGCCTTTCTTCTTCGGGTAGTCATCGCTTAGGTAGTTAGTGAAAGGCTGGTAGGTTAGCTAGGTTAGGGCTTTTATTGTCCTCACCGGTGAGGATCGCGACGCGTTTCTCCCTTATTGCTTATTTAAAAATACATACATACATAATTTTATTTCTTCTTCCCTGCCAGCCCGAGCTGGCTTCTTTGTTACTAAGTATATTTTTCATTTATTTTATTGTCTTTGTTTATATAAGCTAATCTAATTAAGTAATAATTGAATATTCTCATGTACCTTGACTTATCATAAGTGCAACTATGTTCGCCTACGTGATGAATAAAGCATTTTTATTTTTTTTTTATTTTATAAGTATACCCGCCATAGAATGACCCAGCAATAATGTCTCAGTAGCAGATTTAGAAATGTGTACCTACGTTGTTATTATATAGATCTGTTATTATTTATGTCGATTGTTTGAATATAAACTCCTGTTGCTTTTTCAAAATATAGTTCAAAGTAATTTTTAAACATTATAAATGCAATAATTATTATTATCTTGTTAAAAGCCGCATGTACCCGCAATAGTTCTATTAAAGAGAATGTAACGTCTGCTCAGTGGCGTGGGAAAAATGATGTTTTTCAAAAGGTTCATATCGCTGCCAATTTAACGGAAAAAAGACAGCGAATTACTTAGTCATAAATATAAATCAACAATCGTTAACATACTAACTAAAGTACCTTTTATACGTAGGAAATTCAAACATTCGTAGAATTATGGAATAAACGTCAATAATTTTCCTTTCATAAACCGCATTTCGCACTTTTAATAAAATAATGACCCATTCCAAAATTGACAATTTGTGGGAATCGTCAAACAACCAATTTCTATTTGCGACCTTTTAGTCTTTCGCTTTTTTATGCTATAGGTTTAATTTTTTACCTATCTTTAATAAGCTCAATTTTATAGCAACTTCAAAAAAGAAGGTAGCAAACAAACATTACTTTTCCGACGACTGCCACAAATTATCAATTTTGAAATAGGTTCTTATTTTATTAAGAGTGCGAAATATAAGTAATTTCCCAAATAAATAGTTATCACATTCGTCAAACAGTACAACAGGTTAAGTTTATCTATTTTAATTACTTAGAAATTTATTAATCTACATAATCAACAAAGGTAATTGAATGATCTCGCTATTTCAAATTCAATAAATTATAATAATTATTTTCTTCTAATAACAATTTTGTGTCTTAAATCAAAAACTAATCAGTGCTACTTCTAATACTAACTATAAAATTCTATTAATCGAAATTGATTATGTTGACCATATGATAAATGGTCCCGCAGTCAACAACGGAGGCAACTTACGAATGGGATACTGGAATCCTCCAGCTTGCCGATCTCTAAGGACCTGGAGGAAAGTTGGCAGGCGATATCTGGGGAAGGCAGTGTGGGGGAAGGAAAAGGAACCTTCTTAGGATTGGCGGAGGGGAGAAGGTAAGGAAATGTTCGCGAGCCCTTATAGGCCTCAATGTGAATTGGCAACCATGAGGTAAAAAAAAGCGGAGATAGCCTAGTTGGTTGTGGAACGGACTGCCGAGACGAATGTCGGCAGCTTCAAATCCCAAGGGCACACACCACTGACTTTTCTAAAGAATTATGTGTGTATTCTTTATGAATTATCACTGGCTTTAACGGTGAAGGAAAACATCGTGAGGAAACCTGCATACCTGAGAAATTCTCTATTAGGAATTTCGAGGGTGTGTGAAGTCTACCAACCCGCACTAGGCCAGTGTCGTGGACTAAGGCCTAATCCCTCTCAGTAGTAGAGGAGCCCCGTGCCCAACAGTGGGACAGTATATAATACAGGGCTGATATTATAACCATGAGGTATACTCCCTTAACTGCGTGCCTAGGGCCACGACAAATGTCCCCCTTGCAAGGTAATGCATTCGATGTGGAGACCAAGCGCACAGTGGAGTATTATAAGTGAAAGAATTTTCAAAATAGCACCAGTAGACCAGTACATACATCAACCTATACTTATATTCGCTAAGCGCACTTATGTATGTGTTAAAGTTATGTCATGTTAGTAATTTATTTCGTTTAACTTTAAGGACAATGGCCGAGTCACTGGGTTTCTATACAGTAGAGATATTTACTTCTAATATTTATTCTACTCAAGCATTGTAACTGTGTTTAACATCATTTGCAAACATTCCACGTACAATTTATGATATAACGAATGTACCTCCTGCTATACGTTGTATAAAAAGAAGTTCTAAAGACTCGGCTTGTGCTCAGGGTTATTACAGATTTCTTATATAGGTAAGCATTTTCTACCAGTCTAGCTTTGGTGGTGATAGACCAGTTTTAGTAATTAGGTTTTTCATAGGCGTTGAATATGCCTCCAGTAACGCGTATACTTGGCGTGTCAGCGTACTAGGTGTCAAATCCGCCATAGTAGGCCACATGAGTCGCGTTCCAGGATCAGCCTGTGTATATCCGGTTTCAAGTAAGCCAGCATAATTGTGTCAACTGGCAAGAGGTACACGTTTTTAGTCACTTTGCCGCGCCCGCTTATAAAAATCCAGATTACACATCGACAAATCCGTAAGAAAAATTGTTTTTTTAATCTTTACAAACTTTTGCATTGAGCATTAAATATCATAGTAGGATAATCACTTGTAAAGTTTATGAATTACTATCCTCATGGTCTTATTAATTGCAATGATTGTCAGCAAGTTTTTATTCTATTTTCCGCGTGTCCATAAGGAAAACAACACTCGCGGCTTGACTGCGGTATGACAATTATGGTTTGTCCTGAGGGGAATCGTGATATGACAAATCACGATTCCACTCAGGACAAACCATAATCGGAAAAAAGAGTGTTGCTTATTAAAATTAATAGAATGTTTGAATTCACTTAAATTGGTAACATTGAGATTAATTATCCTCGTCAAGTAATTTTGTATCAATTGGCTATAAAATTTTCTTTGTAAGGTTTCGAGATTATATAAAATTCCCGTCCTTATTGCCAAGGCATTCAAAATTCTTGAAAAGCAATAGAAATGTATCAAACGATGAAAATCAATTTCCATGAAATAAAGGGTAAATTCGGCAAACAATAATCGCCCACACATTGATCTAACTGTTATCTAATATTATTTCCATATTTTCCCGCCATCAGAGCGGAATTATGTTAATGCAAAATGGCGTCGCGTCGCGTCGTGCCGCCCGCGCCGCGCGGGTTCACTCCATCGAATCCATTTTAATCTGCTGATATGGAAAAAAAGTTTTTATTCTTGCGCGTTTAATATGCACATTAATTATCCGGCTTTAGCTTGGTGATCGTATTTTAAGCTGTGCAGACCTACCCGCGTTGATTTAATATAGGAAACTGAATTTTGATACTCCATGATTCTTCCATAGGTTCTGTAATCCGTATAAATAGTAAAAAGCACATTTTTTTGCCAATAGGAACAAGCAAAGGAATCTATATATTCAGCTCGTCGATTTATCTTTACAAAAGAGAATTTAACATCACTTTTAAAAGTATTTTAAACCCACAAAATAAAATTAAATAAGTATATTAATCTAGAAACCTTTTGGAATTATAATAGCACGGAAATGTCTTTATTTTCTCAGTTCCGAATAGCGAGATCTGTCCAATGTTATTAGTGCGAAGATCGCACTCCTCGTGGCTGGAATAATAAGCGTCTCAGGATTTATTAAAGGAAGAAAGTTATAAATTTTATTATCGTTCTACGTTTTCAAATTAATTTTGTGCAATTATTGTAGTTTTATAACGTGCTGGATATATTAGAAAATTTTAAGCGTGGGTTGTTAAGGATGTAATTTTATTTTATAGAGTCTTGTATTTGTTCTATGATGCTATTGTTTATTATCAGTATAGTTACTATCAGACGAGCTACTTGTTTGTTACGTCTACTAAAATTTCTGATCATTTTATTTGGGTAATTATATAGTTAATTATATAGGTAATTAACTAGCAGCTTATTATCAGTCTTGGATTTGATCTGTGTCAAACATCCATATCTACCAGCGGTTTTGGCATTTATTTCTAATATAAACCTTTGCATCTATTGGTAACAGTAGCGAAGCGTTCATACAACTCGATTCCTAGCGGCTTTCCGTTTAGGTTTATTTATGTTTGTCTTAGTTTTTGTTTTCTGACAAATTGCCCACGATATGTGAATTAAGGCATTTTTTTTTGCCTCGCGTTCATTATCATCATCATCAGCCACATAAAATCCATTACTGAACATAGGACACCCCCAAAAATTTCCAGATGGACCCGACGAAAGAGCCCTGCTTCGGGTTACTTTTTAAAAATTTCACCCTGTGCCACTGATTGGTAATATTAGTAAGGTTTTATATTACTAAGACTTTATAATATATTGTTTTCTATCCTTTAACCACATGAGAACACTTGATGTTGAACTGCCGGCCTTGATCTTCTGTTGAGAACCAGTTCATGGCGCTGCATATAAGATCGGTAATGTAACACAGTAAAGACTAGGCAGTTTTACCGTAAACAACACTTTAATTGTCAGAAATATAAAAGTAACTTTTCCTCATATTTCCCCTCATGTAAAAAGTTTCTTAGCAATAGCGTGCTTACATCATGAAGTACCTTGGTAAAGGAAACGAATGGGGCCCCTCCTTATATGAAATATCTGTAGCTAGGTATTTTCCTTTGGGTCTTAATCTTAGGGGCCTCTGCGCTCGGGGCCCTGGCCTTTTACACGTCATGCCATCAGTTAGCCATACCACTGTTTCTTGGTTAATCTACTAACGGCTAGTATTGGTAAGGGTTAGTAACTAACCCTATATGCTATGAGGGAAAATGAACAAATCATATCTTCAACTCCTCCCTATCTTTCTATTTGGTTAATTTCGTTATGGGATAAAGACAAATTAGTTTTCCCTATGGCTCGCTGAACTTCACCGCTCGGTGTCATAAAATGCGTGCTATTGCTGATCCTGGCTTACAGGAGTTGTAGCGGTGGGTGTGAGGTCGGGAAAGTCTCTAGTAATCAATCCTTACCTACGCCAATTCAACGTGAGCATACACTTAACAATATTACTGAAAGAATTTCGTTTAAAAATATTCTTTTGGTTCTTTAAAATATATTAAGATTTACTTTGTTATTTTGACCTTAAAAATCAGGTTAGAAGTACCAGCTGTTAAATATCACGGTGCAGCGTAATAGGTCAGTGGGGCGGTCAAACACGGCAAGATCAAAGGTATAAGGGCAAGGTATAGAGGTACAAAAGGGCGGGTTATAAAGACGTTTTCGAATTCAGTGAAGTAAATATAATCTAAACATAGTAGGTACAAATCGGCGATAGCCTAGTTGGACTAACGGACTGCCGAGACGAATTTCAGCAGGTTCAAAACGCCAGGGCACACACCTCTGACTTTTCTAAAATTTTGTGTATATTCTTTGTGAATTATCGCTTGCTTTAACGGTGAAGGAAAACATCATGAGAAAACCTGCATACCTGAGAAGTTCTCTATAGGAATTTCAAAGTGTGTGAAGTCTATCAATCCGCACTGGGCCAACGTGGTGGACTAAGGCCTAATCCTTCTCAGTAGTAGAGGAGGCCCGTGCTCAGCAGTGGGCAAGTATATAATACAGGGCTGATATTATTATATATAATTTTAAGGAGAACATTTCCGTCATACATGATTTCTGTGTAGCTTTAACCATTAAGGTTGCACACGCGACGGAAGCTTAAAAAATGGAGTAACTTCTCCCGTTTTCCCAACATTTCCCTTCACTGCTCTGCTCCTATTAATTGTAGCGTGATGAAAAGTATACTATAACCAGCACAGGAGTATGACAAAAATAATTGTACCAAGTTTCGTTAAAATCCGTCGAGTAGTTTTTGTTTCTATAACGGTTATACAGAGGAACAGACAGACAGACAGACAGACAAAAATTTTACAAATTGCATTTTTGGCATCAGTATCGATCCCTAATCACCCCCTGATAGTTATTTTGGAAATATATTTCATGTACAGAATTGACCTCTCAACAGATTTATTATAAGTATAGATATAGAAGATAGATTATTATTATATCGTAGGTACGTCTTTTGTAAAGGACAGTTGGTCATTCTATGTTTCGGTATTGTCTAATTCTGCCGCTAACCAGCAGCGTGCAGATATTAGTTTATTGAGCATTGCTGGTGTGTTTGTGTGTCTGGCATTGAAGGTGGCGGAAACCAAAGTTTTCGGACACGTGTTTTACTGGCGGTAGGTCTCCCATATCATACGAGAGTTCGTCTAGGTGGGTATCACCGCAATGTCTATTCCTGCCAAGCATCATTGTGAAGTCACAGTTGTGTTCCGGTTTGAAAAACATTGTAGCCAGTGTAACTACTGGACATAATAAGACTTAACATCTCATGTCTCAGGATGGCTAGTGCAGTGGAATACAAAACAATACTTTGCAGTTCAAGGTGTTGGATGGTGTTTCTATTGTTTATGGGCGGTCGCATCGCTTACCATCAGGGGAACTTCAAGCACGCCTTGTCAATCAAAGCAATAAAAAAAAACATATAATATAGGTACAAACAAACCGCCAAACGTCTCCACAAACATTTATAATATTGGGAAATTCACATTTGTCATTAGAATTACCGGCCATGTTTCTATTACATTTGGTTTTTCTTCCTTTATGCTATGGAGGGTAGAGGTAAGGAGTATCAAAAAGTCTCCATCAAAACAGGGAAAATAATAAGGATAAAATTTTGATGAAAAAATTGAATGAAGAATTTCATGTTAATTATGTAAATAATTGCGTAAACAGAATAATTATTTATATTTACATTTGCAACAAGTGTCAAATCGTTTTGTGCAAAATTTGAAAAAATTACTTTATGTAAAGAGTATAAATATTTAAACTTATTGAATATACATTGGTAGAAAGGTTTATTGACTACTTGACTCATGAAAAGATTTAATTTGTTCATTTGGCTTACTTCACTCTCTATTAAAGCAACCACATTCGTATCGTAGTTTTTCGTACGCCAGCGCTATTGTGGTAGGTACTTGAAACTCATTGGTAGGTATTTTCAGCAAATGCTGGACACTTTTTCGAGTTCCCCTCCACATCAGACGGTGCTCCTTACGTCTACCCTCCATATTTTATGCTAATATAACTCAATGAGAAACCTGCCTGTCAGTCACAACTAACCATTAACGACAGTAACACCGAATTTACCAGGATTGACAAAATGGTGATCTGATTCTATAGTCTCGTTGTTTTGTATCTGATATTATTACGCGACATTAGTAAAATCACCGATAAATAAACGGTGACAACCATGATATAAAAGAAGAAGAAGATAGTACCACCAGAACTTTGAGGTGCAACGTACTGCGTGGAACTGCGCTGTCCTTGTCACTCCGAGACATTAGTCTTACTTATAAACTTGTTTTAGCGTTAAGAGATGATTAAGAATTGCTTAAATAGCTGTCAAAAACATCACCGGTTTAAACCTTATTAAGAGGCAAGATGGCGGGTTTTGACTTACAGCTGATCGAGTAAATTTGTGTTTTAACTAAGCATAGCTTTGCGGAAATTTTATAAGTAAGACTGAATATGTTAAGTTTCATAATGTTAAGTAATTACGAAAGTCTTTTAAAACATAACAATGTTTGCATATACTGGCGACGGATAGGAACACTCCGGTGGTATCTATGCAGCCTGACTCTTGCATATGAGACACCCGTCACCAGCTAGTATTCTGTTACACTATGTATACCGAATTCTTATGCATTTAAATGAAATTTGGCACACAGACATACCCATATCCGTACTAACATAATATACAGGGTCATTTTGACATCGTGCTACTAAATTAAACCACATACTTATCTACTTGGAAATACCACTTTACAATAAGTTACTTGAGCTGTAGATGTAAAATAAAAAAGAGTAAGTTTCGAACAAAATAAATATTAATAAAAAATAATTTTAATTTTACGCGCCATAAAGTCACTACTACTACTCTAAAAGAATTCGTTGCAGCGGCAACATCATACTTTCAGTCAGAAATACACCCACGCTCACACCATATTCACATTGAACTACAAAATTAGCAATAAATGAGAAAACTAAAACCAGGATTGTTGGTGAAACTATTAGTTATTAATTGACAGTTATTGGCACAATAGCAAAAAAAGGTAAAGACGAGCATGTGGTTTCATTTAGTAACGCAATGTCAAAATGACCCTGTAAATGTTTTACAAAACAAACGTAAATCACGCCTTTGACCTTGAAGGAGTAGGGACCCAGGATACTCACTTTTCTAGATGTGTGTTCCGTCCTATGTTGTGATAACGAGCCTATTGCCATATCAGAAACAAATTTCGAGCTAATACGGACTAGAAAAACCCAATATTACTTTCCGACCTGAGATTCCTGAGGATCCAGGGACTTTAGTTACTGGAGTAAAGTCTCGCGCTACACCTAGTGCAGAAATAAAGTCCAAATTATTAAGAACTATAAAATCGTTTCGACCTCGCCTACAGAGTAAGGACATCTACGGAGCGAAAGGTCGCGGGTTCGATGTCCGTGGAGGGATAAATGTTTGTATAAGTTTCTTCCGGGTTTGTTATTTTCCTGACTCGGTGACAATAAAGTATTTCAAACTACAAATGCCCTGGGTTGATTGGGGAGATACTATTAAAAAAAAGCCATGTACGGATTACAATTAGCCCGAAAATGCACATATTGACAGAAAGACGTTCCATGTTAATGCTTTTGTAATTTATCCATTTGGTCTTGCGTTTACATTCATTTAAGGTCGATTACCCAACAACCTCAGATTTGTTCTTTGAATTTATCGAACGTTTACATAATAATTCGAACACAAATAAAAAGTAATAAGACTTATATAATGGCGAGTTTAAAAAAATCGACATATTTTGAATGATGGCTTTTGAATTTCAATAAAAAGGATAAGTGTCAAGAGACGCAATACGCGCGCGTGACGCCATCGAGAATTACGATGCGTGCGAAAAGATGAGATGGAGTATAATCCACACTACGCGCCCACTCCTGCACACTGGAATATATGCAACGTGTATTACTGTCTCATTTCTTAATCGTTTAATTTAATTTAATACAGTTTTCATATAAAAGCTCCTTTTTCATATTTACGCTATTACATAAAGAATAATAAAAAAATCAACATTGGAAAATACCTCCCAGTAACCATCACTCATTATCAGATAACCCAATATACCCTATATTTTATTTTCAAAACTTGTTATTTTGTCGTTTGAGGTTTGCTTTAAACTCTGCAGAATATGATCCACCTTCTTAAAGTTTCCACTTACATTTGCATGAGAAATGACTCAACTTCTCAATGAGAAGTAAAAGGAGGGACAGAACTTATTCCGCGAAGCACTGCGTCATGTTCCTTGTGGTCAGGTTTGAGTGACCTCGTTTAAACTAATTGGCCATAGTAAACCATGTAAGTGTTTGTGGGATCAGCCTGTGACCTGTGTATATCTGGTTTCGAACAGGCTGGTATTGTTGACTGGCGAGGATGACGTTTCTTGTCAGTCGACCCTGTACGGATTCTGAACTCTCCTCTAAGTACTATCAAGTATGGGGAAATAAATATATTTCTAATATATCCCTATTCTTCTTTTCGAATAAATTATTTGCGAGTCAAGATGACTTAGTGTTTAGATTAGCTGAGCTTCACCGCTTAGTGTCATAATGCGTGCCACTGCGCACCTTGGCTTACGGGATTTGTATTGGCGGGTATGAGGACGGGATAGTCCTGTTAGTGCAGTGAGGTCACTTTGCTAAGCCCTCAATAGAAAAGATGGCAATTGTATTACTATGTATAAATTGTAGTAATATTAGAAGTTAAATTGATAAACAAATTATATCATCAAATTATTTCATGATTCCCGAGAGGATTGCGCAGTTGTATATATTTTTATTTTGCAAATAAATAAATGAGTTGGTCTATACTAAACAGAAAACTACATGTAACTTTTTTGTGTTATACACTGCACTTACTTTATACCTTTGAACTGATTTTGAAAAGAGCAACACTAGAGTTTCTCGTCCGTATTTCTCTGGCGGTAAAGTAAAAATTTTACTAAATCTAAATAATGTTTAACGTTTTGCAGATTTAAATAATTTATTTTACAAATTTCGAGTAAATACATTATTACTCAGAATTTGTAACACACGCCCTTAATATGTTAGGTTTCATAATATAATCGAAATTTTATAATCAATTACAAATAACGAATTACTCATTCATTAGTCTTAGAAATATTCCAAAATATTTCTGTGAGTAACGTCTCTAAATATTTACGTGGTTTAGGCGTGAAGTCACTTAGTAATTTCTTGTGAATGTGAAAATACAGCGTTGTGCAATCGTATAAATATTGTTTTTATTGTAAATATTTTGTATTTGTTTCCTATGTTCCACATGACGTGATCGTGAAACAATATATAGAACAACAGTAACGAGAGGACATGATGCACGCTAAGCCTGCTTGAAAACATTTAATTTACACAAGCTGATGTCACTGTTGTTTGTTGTCACTTTAGGCTAGTGAAAACTAGCGCTGTGTTGTGGCTTACGTCGCAACACAGCGTTATAGCGTGCGTGTTGCGACGTCAGGCGTGAAGCTCTGCACTTGTTTTGTGTATTGCATGTACTATATGTGACAATAAACCTCTTTTCTATTATAAACTGGGCCTTATGCCGATGGTAATAACTAATAGGCTTGTCAGTGTCTTGGTATATATTTTTCAGTGGAGATACAGTAGTAATACGTTATGTTGTAAAGCTAAATTTAAACTACGACTCTACATCATATACTTATGACTCAGCATACCTATACCGGTGTATAGTGTCATGTTTGTATATGGATCCTAAAGGGTATTTTCCTATGTTTGATTTTCTACATTATTGTATATGTAACAGCAAACTGTACGAAAAGGAAGCCCTTCTGTGAAAACTGCACGATAATTGGTTAAGAAATGAGGCAGTAATTTACATTTCAAATATTGCAAAGTGCAGGAGTGGACGCGTAGCGCCGATATCTTTTTGTCTCATTCTTTCACACCAGTCTTAATTTCTGATGACGTTATTTGCGCGTAATCAGCTTTTTTATCGAAATAAAAAAGCTTACAACTTGTTGATTAAATAACAGATTTTAATGAGTCTTTCTGTGTTCGATTTATATAACGTAAATATTCGATAAAGGTAAAAAACAAAAGTTAGTCAAATATTTATTCACAGGCACGGGTAAAAGTGGACGTACGGAGCGATATAGTCGTGAAATAACGACCAAGCTCCTTAAATAAATATTTAAAAAATAAAAATGCCGAATGGATGGCTGTGTGAATAATTTGTAAAATGTACAGAAATTTATGTGTGACATTTACTTCCAATTTCTGTTGTAATCTTAACGTCATACTGACAGGTCGCATACGTGCATGTTCGCGTGAGAGTTTGGTGTCCGCGAATAATGGCTAGATATTCATTTATCTACGGCGTGGCGTAGTTGTATTACAGTACGACTGCAGTGCTGATGTCTTGGGTTTGTTTCCCAGATCGTGGAAAGTGATATTATGTTTTTCTACTCAGCATCATTTATTTACAATCTTAGTTTATTATACACATGTAAACATGTTTGCAAAGGGTCAGTTATAAAATCGGTTGTTACAGAAAGTAAGTGTCCTTGAATACTTTTAACCCAGGAAAGACCTTTTGTTGACCGGAACCTTTTGTAAGAATGCCTTAATGGCATAGTTGGTATGACACCGCCATGAAATCCTGTGTCAGCCTGGAGTCTGGAGTTTGTGCCCGATATGGCGATAGGCTCGCTCCCATATCATGAGACATACTACACACGGCTGGAAGTGGGTGCATCAGGTACGCCTCTGCCCACCCCTTCGAGGATAAAAGGCGTGAGTGTGTGTCTGTGTATTTATTTATCTTTTGTATGGAGGCAGATTATATTACATTTATGGCACTGGCTGATGCAATGATATCCACATGCAATTGCAACTTGATACCATAATATAGATAATTATGCTTCAAATGCATTTATAGCAGCTATTTAGTAAAAGTTAAAATCTTGGCTGTAGCCTATAATAAATGTTGTTTAAATCAAAATTGAATAGCAATAAAAATAACTCATTAAATAAAAAAAAAATACAAAAATGCAGCGATCTACTATAATATTTGGTAACAATATAACAATGAATCGGAGTAATATTCCGACATTGAATTTGTTTGTTTGGGCAACATGTGTTGGGCCATGTTTGGAACACTTCACCAGGGTTCAGTAAATTATTGCGATAATGCAATAAAAGGTAAAAAAAACAAAAAAAAACTTACCTTTATTTCAATGTCGAACAGATTCGGTAATAAAACAACAACATTAAATAAATCTATAAATCTATATATATAAAAATCAATTGCTGTTCGTTAGTCTCGCTAAAACTCGAGAACGGCTGAACCGATTTGGATAATTTTGGTTTTGAATTAATTGTGGAAGTCCAGGGATGGATTAAACGGTGACGAACATAAATAATAAATAACGGAAAATACTAAAAACGACAATATAAGTTTTCAATACAAAATGTTCCTAGCCATGAAACATTCGATGTCTTTTGTCTTTTTAGAAATAAAGAATTGGCCTGGCTGTCACATATATATAGGTGCGTTCAGAAATTTGTCTGTTTCATAGTTGTACTATGAGGTCCGATTTCTTTGGTTTATTTTGTTCAAATACAAAACATTTCAGAAATAAATAAAGTGTAAAAGTGTCAGTGGGTTCTTAAAAATAGAAAATAAATAAATAAATTTCAAGACTATTATTAAAATCTATCATCAATTTGTCAGTGCGTGAGAACTTTATTTAATGTTATTGTCGCAAAATGCCACGGAGAAGATGACTTAGATCGTCGAAGTTTATCAAATGTGCGACGAGCTTCTTCACGTGCAAGCCGTATTGTTGACTAACGGGAGACAGATAATGATAACATACGTATTGGTATGGCAAAATTGCGTTCCACGATGAATGATAATAATAAATGTATGTAGGTGATACGAAGTTCACCGGGTCATCTAGTAATAAATAAAAAGCTTTATTCATCACGTAGGCATACAAAGTTACGCTTATAATAAGTCAAGGTGCATGAGAATATTTAATTATTACTTAAATTAAGTAGCTTGTATAACTACAGGCATTTTATCATTGCATTGTATATAGGACATAAAATAAATGAAAGACTTCGAAGTAAACAAAGAAGCCTGCTCGGGCTAGCAGGAAAGAAGAAATAAAAAAGATGTATTTAATCTTAATAAAGATAATGGAGGAACGCGTCGCGAACCTCACCGGTGAGGAAAAACAACGTGATGTCCTTTAAATTTAATTTATTATAAACCTTACATGTATAAAATTAATTTACTGTGGTGTGGTAAAGTTACCAGAATCTTTGAAAACTGGGCCATATTACGAACCGGGCCATATTAGGAACCGGGCTATGTTCGATCACAGTACCTTATTAGTATTGATATCCAACACCTTCCCATCTGCATTTATATCACCTGTAAGCAGATGGACCTTAGTCCGTGATGCATCCTGAGTCACTTATCGATGCATCGCCACGCACTGAGATCATCGCGAGTTAATCGGCTCTATGGAGCGCCTCGGCTTAATAAAATGCTAATGTAAATGCAAGTGTTTGTCAACGTGTTTGCGTGTTTGTTAGACCTAAATTTGCAAGTCTGTTTGTGGCAGGACATTTGTACTAGGTAGGCAATGGCTTGGCTGTGGCTTTGTCATTGCAAAGTCCATTAATCGTTCCTGGCATGCAACGGTTTTGCTGGCATTGCAAGGTCCGTGGGCAGCGGATGCTGCTTACAATCAGGCGGACCGCTTGCTCGTTATTCTACTAAGGCAAAAAAATGTATCTGCCGGGACAGCGCCCATATACAAAGTGTAAAACTCGCCATAGTGGTCCGCGTAAGTGTCGCGTTCCGGGATCGGCCTGTGTCCGTCATAATTGTGTCGACTGACATGGGATGATCTCTGGTCCTTCGACTGTATTCCACTTACCAGATTAAGTAGCGTCCAGTAAAAAATAATATAAAAAACCGCGTTAAATTCAGAAAATAATTTTATTTCATCTTTCAGTACGTTAACGAATGTTCTCTTCATCTCGGTGAGGTGTTGTAAAACCTAAACTAATAAAATAAAGAGTAAAGGTTTATTCTTAAGGATATTCACGCGACTGAAGTTGCGAGCAAAAACATGTCAATAAATAAAATCTTTATCGGCGTAAATGTATTCTCTAATGTGAGGCTCGCAACACACTCGAACACGCATGTAAATACGAGACAAATACGTGTTGGACTCGCATATCGAGGGCTCGTACAAAATAGTTTTTTTTTTGTTATTAAAGTACATAAAACAACAATAAAAAACCAATTGTTTTTTTTCTCTTCTCCTTATCATGTGTTGTAGTCTTTACCTTAAACTGATTTTGTAAAGAGCAATACCAGAGTTTCTTGCCCGTTCTTCTCTGGTGAGAACTGCTTTCCGAACTGGTGGTAGAGTTAATATTGACGGAACCTAAATAATGTATAACATTTTACGGATTCATAGAAATCATTTCATTTCATAATTACAGTTTTCAGTTTTCCTTTACATGGTTTAGACATTGCTTCTTGGCATTTTTATTATTTATTTAAATATGCGTCATAAATCTGATATATGGATACGGAATCCTAAAAAGGACTTTTCTTAGTTTTTACGATCGACTCTCTGTCAACATCTTCGGAGCTACTTCTTCGGTTTTGTTTTTTATTAGTAAAAAGATATACTATTTGATTATTATAAACTACTTCACATCCTGAGAATGGGGTCCAACGGTCAAAGCCACGAGCTACGGTAGTGAAACTCGTATTATGAGTAGATAAGATTTGATTGGATCATCGTCGTCATCATCATCAACATCATTAGCCCCTTGCACTGCTGGACATAGGCTTCTCCCAAAGTACAACACAGAGCCCGGGCTGCTGCTTTAGGCATCTAGTCGTTGCCGACCCTCGTGGCTAAGTTGTCCCGCCATTTGGACATATTTGATCATTTGATTGAATGTTTGTTTATAGGTTTTGATCGCGGCTTCACCCGAGTGACGGAGTTTACCAGGATAATTTGTTTTTCCGACTTACTTGATATGTATCGTTATATTATGACCAAATTACACGAAATCATTATAAATTGTAGCATATTGTTATTCTTATGTATAACCAATATGACTGTAAAGTTTCATCTCAATCCGTTCAGTAGATTTTTCGTGAAAGAGGAACAAACCTACATCCATCCTCATAAACTTTTGCATTTATAATATTAGAAGGATAAACTCATAAACTATTTGCCAATTACCTTCGATTGCTATAGACTACTCTTTTTATCCCGGGAGAGGACGCAAACGAGGGCCGAGTGCGAGCTAAAAGCTAAAAATTATATTTTATAAAATAAAAATGTTTTTTAAAACCTTTTAACATCAACAGGTTTTATCATCGTTCGATTAACATTTTAGTTTTATTTTTAATAAAGACACTTTATTTTTTCTGCTTCGTTCTTGATGCAAATCGTGCAAACCTTAAGGTCCTTTAAAGTCATTCATAATGAATTGGGGTTAGAAACACTGTCACTATAAAGATGTTTAATGCGTTTGAAATAAGTCAGTTGTAAAATAGGTTTTGAATTAAGCCTTGTATTTAAAAGCGGCGATAGCCTAGTAAGCGGCGATAGCCTAGTTGGGTGTGGAACGGTCTGCCAAGACGAATGTCCGCAGGTTCAAATCCCAAGGGCACACACCTCTGACTTTTCTAAAAAATCATGTGTGTATTCTTTCTGAATTTATCGTTCGCTTTAACGGTGAAGGAAAACATCGTGAGGAAACCTGCACATCCGAGAAGTTCTCTATAGGAATTTCGAAGGTGTGTGAAGTCTACCAACCCGCACTAGGCCAGCGTGGTGGACTAAGGCCTAATCCCTCTCAGTAGTAGAGGAGGCCCGTGCTCAGCAGTGGGCAAGTATATAATACAGGGCTGATATTATATATATATATATATTATATATTCAATATCGGGTATATTTCTTTTTTTTGTGAAACATGGCCGCTTTTCTTACACCACTAATCGTTATAATGGCAGCCCAGACCCATAGATAATTTATTTGTTTTTTCAGCCAACCTACACCTTATTCCGCCCCATGGCCTTGAAGGTTGCAGTCTTCGAAACTTAACATATAAAAACTGCGATGAAATTCTAAACATAGTTTTTTCGATACAAGAAATCATTTCTTTTTCAGCAATATTTGGTATAAATTGATATTGCGAGCAATTCCCATATTCGAAGCTAGGAATCGAACTGGGAAGCTCACTGTTTATAACCCAATTCCCCACCACTAAACCAATGCGGCGGTACAAATATTTCCAATATTTTTTACCAAAACAGTTGATCAGTTCAAACAGTCCAAGGTTACATATTACACAATAATGCCATTTGTTGAGAATTCGGTTGTGTGAGTCGAACGTTGGTGCCAAGGTTGGGGCAAATATTTCACAATTGTTTTTGGGAACTGTTCGTTGACTAACTCAAAAAGGATAAGGTTTTCATTTCAGCTTTTCTTGTACACGTCGAAGTTTCGCCCGCGTCGAGTTTGGTTTATGACAAATGAAACCATAGTATTATGTGTACCATTTTATGGTTATTTTCCATACTAAACATCGAAATGAAATTAGGGTGTCCGCCGTGTAAGCGTAACAGGGAGACCAACAGTTTTGTTACGTGCAAGCTAAATTGACCCCTCAGCGCCTGGTAAGTGGAGCGTCTCCAAATACTGTCGAATGAACAGAGACTAATCCTCGCCACTTGCTACAATTATACTGGCCTGTTTGAACTGGACATAGAAAGGTTAATCTTAGAACGACACTCGTTACGTGGGCCAATATAGTTTGAATTCTGGACCATCCAACTCACAGCCAAACACCCTACACTGGACTAAGGAGGCGGCCGTTTAATGCTCACTGCATAATGTATGGTGATAAATCTAATTGGAATAGAATGTGGGTGAAAGGTCGGAGTCGATGAGTCAATTGCGTCGATTGAAATGTTTAGTTACCAATGGCTTTTCCTCGCTTTATCGGTCGCCTTGCCTTTTGCAAGAATAAGCCACGCTGTAGTCGGATTTTAATTCGACGAAGTAATTTCACAGTTGAAGTGTTGCCAGTGGTATAGAAATTTAAATAAGGCAAAGCTAGTTTTTGTCTGGGGCTCCGCTTGCGTGGAAAAGGTTTTTGGGGATAAATATAATCATTTATTACTTAGTGTATAGCACTCAAGATTATTGTAGCTTCCTATTAGTAAAAAAAATCAGTACTAAGGGTTAACTGGCAGCATTTGTACGAAAGAAAGATCATTTACAGTTGTTAAACTGCTTTTGTGCCCTTTATTGCAATTATTTCCTCGGTTAACGAAGTTCCAGTCAGACAGAGCTTTGAAATGTCATGTTCTGTGACGTTATCAGAGAAATCTTTAACTCGCCATTTGCCTCGACGAAATATAAAGCAGAATAAATTTTGGATACATTACTGGTGAAATATTGGTACGCTGACACCTCTAGGTAAGGAAACTGGCTTGAGGCTATATTTTACGTAAATATAGAATACGGTCGGGGCAAATAATGAATAAACTTTGTTGTACAATAAAAATGGCCGGTAATAAAATTGCAAAGTAAAGGCAAAGTTTGGTGCGCAATTATCGTAATACGCATGGGTTGGATTTGGATCGAGTTCTTCAAGTTCAAGCAATTATATGTTAAAATATTGAAGACTCATGTATTGACGTCATCCAATTGCCGAGTACATGCCTAGGAAAGGTATTTTGTAAGTAAGAACGGAACGAATACGTCGCGCTGAAGTCTCATGTTCGAATTCCAAGTTGGATAAAAGTAATATATATATTTTTTCTAAATTTTTTGTCCGATATGGCGATAGACTCACTTCAAAGACGGAATACATATAGCCAAAAGCGGATGCACTAGTCATTCCCCTGTCTACCTCTTCAGGGATAATCCGTGAATGTGTGTTACTACTTCTTTAATTTAAGTATTTATACATATAAGAAATTAAATTAGTGGGAATTAAATAGGTTAATACGTTCTGCACATTATGACAAATTAGCAATACGCTTTGTAAATACTAATTTATTGTCGTAACTTCATTCTGCAATATGTTATCGTGACAATCTCTGCGACTATTGCTTCCAATCGGAAAATTCATTGACTAATATGGAATTACATTATTCCTGAGTGCTGCAGGCGTTTAATTTTCGAAATCAACTATTTTCTGGTCGTTGTTTACCTATCCGATTTATTCGCGCGATGAAAGTTACTAAAAATATTACTAATATGTATTAAGTGCGTCTTTGCAATGTTAAAAATAACACAAATGTTTGTAAAAGGTAATAGTTTAATATACAAAAACAAATAATTTAGTTTCTAAACGTAATATACTGGTATAACATTAACATATCGGTTTATTTCAAACCAAAGTGTTCCTAAAAAGCATTGGTTTACGAAAAATCACATATTTTTGTGGTTATATAACACATTATACAATAATTTGCCATAGGTACGTAGTATACATATACCGATGGCTATAGGTTATTTATGCACTATCTTTCCGCATAACGACAATGCTGTTTTCTAGTTTTGAATATATTCTTTTACGTATCACATATGTTTAATTATTTCAAACAATCGGAAAAGATGCTTTGGTCACACGGTTGTACATGAGTATTTTAAAGGCCGATGACGCGTAGAAAACGCAAATGAAACGCGCTATAAACGCATTTTATGTGGAAACTAATTAACAAATATATAATATATGTATGTCTTCCGCATAGCTTGTTTGTACACGGTTAGACGTCTTTTCAAAAGTTATCCTTGAGAATAAGAAAAGACATTAAACAACATGATATAATATGGCCTAGACATATTTGCTTTGAAATAGCATTAACACATGAACATTTCTAGCCGATCACATATTTTTTTCTACGTCAGTTACTTAGTGTTAATCCTTATAATTTGCTAGTGAAAGTAAATTGTTGATTAATACATTAATTTATAAGAGTGATATTTATAAATAAAAATAAGTCATTAGTTTTAAGTTGTTATTAATGATATTTTATACGCTTTTTATGTATTTTACATGACTTCTCAGCTCGATCCAAGGTCTTTATTGCTTATAATACGAGACGCAATATTACAAAACATAACCCAAAGTTTAAATAACGCACCGGAATTACAATACCAAATATTGCAATATCATTTTGTATATAAAATGAATTGGGATAATAATATTTATAGATTATCAAAGATATAGTTTTACCCTTATTGAACCAAATATATTATAACATTGGAAACACTGGAATTATTCCACTTTTAATATATCAACGCAGTAAAGTTCAACTCGATTTAAATGCAAAATATGGTTTTCTAATCCTCATGCCATTTAGTTTCAACAGCTTTTATATCACATTAATTAAACCAATAGGATATCAGTCTTCCTCCACGCAGGTATTTCCAACCTTCACTTTATTTGTGGGACAGCCGTCTCCGGAAAAAGCCGCTCTGTCACCAAGTCCGAAGGTCGTGGGGTTTGCTGTTGTGGAGTTCGAAGTCTTGGGGGTCTCAGTAGTGGTGTTCATAGTCCTGGGTTTTGCAGAAGTAGATCCAGAATCCCAAATCCACCTTTCTCCATCCAAGTTAGCTGAATTATTCCTTTTCGCCTCGTTTATAGTCCTGTTTTCATCGATCAGCACTCTTGCCTCTACAGAAATTTTACTGGATTTATTTTTTGCTGTTTCCATTGAGTATAGTTTTGTATCATTGTGGTTTGTTTTGTTAAAAGTTTGAGTATTATTTACTCTTATTAGATGAGTTGAATTATCAGTTTTGATATTTGGGTTAGTTTTTGTTCTTTGCGCGTTTATTTCTGTGTTTCTATTCTCTGATCTTTGATTTATGTTATAGTATCCATCCTTTCTGTTGTGTGTATTGTGTTCATGGAAATCTCCGTGGTCGTGCTGATGGTGCCAATGTTTCTGGTGCCCCATGAACGGTTCAGTGGTTTCAATCCCTTGCCTATGATTTGAATGACTCTGGACCATCTTGCTTTGCCTTGCTAAGTCAAAATTGGCATATACACTATCACTGGTACCAGTTAATCCAAATACTTTGTCCTCGTAATACACACTCCTGGATGACGCAATAGTCACTAACGATAAAACTAATATATACAACATTTTTGCACTTTTATGACATATTTTCCGTATTAAAGAGATACGTGCGCCCGCTTCGACGGTCGCAGCTCGACTGTTTGTAAATCTGAATATAGTTTTTGGTTAAAGTTTCCGCTACGAGGCAACGGACTAGTTTTTGCTGAGCCACTCGCCTTCAGCGATTGGATACAATTACTGACGCATCAACCCGCTGGCTACTTATTTAAGGAAATTGTACTATTGTTTGGAATATTTATTTTCCATTCATTGACAGTTGCTTAATTGTATTGTCTCGAATGTTTATCGTGGTTAACGGTAATGAATCATTCTGACGTCAATTCGAATTTAAAATTAGTCTAATATTTATCATTTGCGATTATTGCTTTTGTTTTGTTTAATTCCGTATGGACGGTGGCACTTTGGATGCGTTTTCATCTTTTTTAAACAAATCTCGTTTGTTTACACATGACATTTCTCGTCGCTCGAAATACAGAAGCTATTAGCATTTCGCTAGCTTACTGCTACAAGCTCCTATGTAATTCATTTATGTTGACAAAATTAGTTATAAAATAAAAAATAAATTTTAATGTTCACCTTTATTTTTCGGGATTATTGTATTTTTTTTATTGTTATTGAAATAAGAATCCTGTTATATACATAACTCAATTTATGCTAAAATGTAAAATAAAACCTTGTTTGTTTTTAGACTCCAAGCTTATACAAAGCAAAAAGCGCCAATATCAACACGAGACTCAGGGATTCAATCCGAGATGTTTATTTGTAATAAGGTACACCAACAGCATTGAGTTATACAACACTTTATACCATAAAACAACAAGTTACAGCATCTGATACGTGTGCGACTAACACGTATACACAGCATTCACCACTGACAACATATTTAATTAAAAACGAAAACATAACATTGAGGATGTAGCAGATAATATCTATCCCAGGTCGTTTATAGTTATCATTTATTATGTCAGATCCGGCCTGTTTATTATTATTACTATTCGACTATAATAATACAGGATTCTAAGAAAAGTGGCGATAGTGTAGTTGGGTGTGAAACGGACTGCCGAGACGAATGTCCGCAGGTTCAAAACTCAAGGGCACACACCTCTGACTTTTCTAAAAAAATATGTGTGTATTTATGAATTATCGCTTGCTTTAACGGTGAAGGAAAACATAGTGAAGAAATCTGCATACATAAGAAATTAAAAGAATTTTGAGAGTGTGTGAAGTCTACCAATCCGCACTCGGCCAGTGTGGTGGACAAAGGCCTTATCCCTCTCATTAGGGAGGCCGGTGCCAAGCAGTGGGACAGTATATAATACAGTGCGGATATAATTTATTACATATATTCTAAGAAATATGGATGACATATAACTGTAAAACATAATATTGAGCAATTTAAAGACAATGTGATAGTTATAACCTACGTCAATAATCGACGCCAGGACACGTCAAGCGAGCTATTACATCAATATCAATATTTGTAATAAAAGAGGTCATTTATTTCCTAGCTAAACAAAATTAATTACTAATTGCAGGCGATTCTTGCCATAATAAAGGAATGTTGGTTGATCTTTAAGGAAACGAACGGGGATTAGTTTCTCAGGGGATTTTTACATGTCTATATCCTGTGAATTAGTTCTTACTAACCGTTGTATTTTCCACAGCAACAGTTGCTAACTGAAGAAGAATTATAAATAGTTTTTAACTACTGATGATCACTAGCCAGTCGACACAATTATGCCGGCCTGTTTGAATTGGATATACTCTCACTTAGGGGGCCTATGACTTACATATTGTAAACGTAAAAAAATGATTTCTTGTAAAATTTCGTACATACGGACACACTTTTGATGTATTAATGTATAGATGTAATTCCATTGTTAACTCGCTAGTTCTAAGTAATGAAAATTACATTAGTTATTGTTACTAATAAATAAATTTCAATTACGTTACGTATTCTTCGTTCGTTGATCCTATTATTGACGTAGATGGCTTTTACTTATTTCCTTCTTCAAACAGGCCGGCATAATTATGTCGACTAGCGAGGGATAACTCACGTCAATTGGTGC
This sequence comes from Manduca sexta, assembly GCF_014839805.1. NCBI lineage: Eukaryota > Metazoa > Arthropoda > Insecta > Lepidoptera > Sphingidae > Manduca > Manduca sexta. The sequence goes on along the minus strand of NC_051118.1, from coordinate 1,501,434 downwards.
ACTATATGAAAACCACTCCATTTACCGTAAGTAGTGCTTCTTTGCCGTGCCAAAGAAAATATCGTCCCAGTGGTGGATTATCTTTTTTTTATGTGTATTTGCCAAAATGACCCCATAGCGCCTGATGGCAAGTGAATGGGATCCAATAGAATATGGAAACCATGGTTGTTAAGCCGGGGGCCTTGTACACCGTTAGCGGGGAACCCTCGGTGATAACCATGGTGCTCAAAAAAATAAAATAAAATATGAACTCCTAACAAATATCGAAATATTTATTTATTACTTTGTACACATGGTATAAAGCTGGACTTACACATTGAATAATTCCCTCCCAGTCAACCTTTATATGGCGTATAGAAGGACGAAGGTAATGCGTGATAAAAATATATAATGAGATCTTAATAAAACAAATGTATGACATAATTATAAAACGTGTTAGGTTTAAAACTATACTTGCATATAGGTATATATATTGTGGGTTAAAAAATTATTGCTAAAGTACACATTATTTTTATTTTTGTAAATAACAGTATTAGATAAATAATTTAATCTATCTATATCTATACTTATAATAAATCTGTAGAGAGGTCAATTCTGTACATGAAATATATTTTCAAAATAACTATCAGGGGGTGATTAGGGATCGATACTGATGCCAAAAATGCAATTAGTAAAAATTTTGTCTGTCTGTATAACCGTTATAGAAACAAAAACTACTCGACGGATTTTAACGAAACTTGGTACAATTATTTTTCATACTCCTGAGCTGGTTATAGTATACTTTACATCACGCTACAATTAATAGGAGCAGAACAGTGAAGGGAAATATTGGGAAAACGGGAGAAGTTACTTTATTTTTTAGGCTTCCTTCGTGTGTACAACCTTAATGGTTAAAAGTTCCTTCGATTTCACCAGAATCCCATCATCAGACCCTGACCGGACAATCGGACCACCTGCATACCACCATACATTAAAAAAACATCCCGACAAATTGAGCACCTCCTCCATTTTTGAAGTCCGAAATCCACGCGGGCGAAGCTGCGGGCGGAAGCTATAAGGAATATTTTAGTACTTTCCTGAATAAACCTAAATTTCTAATGGCCCAATCCCCATATCCCATGGTAGCTCGTGCGTATGTAGGACACGAATTGCTCAAGGTCATTTGTTCGGAGAAGGCCCTTAACAAGATTGCACTAAATTCTAAACCGGACGTTGGAATTAAAGATACATAATGACCTCGCTGGGTTCAAATTAACGTCTAGAACAGGGATGGTGAACCTTTTATGGTAAACTTGCTATAATTTATAAAAAAAATGGCCTATACGTGTCATCTAGGACCGGTTTTATCTAACTAAGTGCCTCTTTTAGCGACTTTTTTATGACCCAACTATGATTTTGTTTTTTTTTTCGGGGCTCATTAAAGTGGCTTTACTGCATCTGATGTTAAGTGATTATCAATGTTTGGCATAATATTCGCCCGAATTATTTTGACTGACACGCGTGCCATTGGTTCGCCATTCCTGGTCTATAAGTCATGGCGTTGAGTGAGTCATATTAATCTCGTTCACTCTCGTTCATTTTCGGTGATATCATGGTTTACCACTAACTATTAAGATTGTCGTAATATCGAATAATGTATGAGGAAAATATAATATTATGACATGTGTTTATGAATATTGTACTATTCCATGACCTACTTAGTGTGAAATTTTCCAATAATAAACAAATATAATGACAACACTAACCTCATACTTGTCTAATATGGGTATTTGTCAATCGACTCTGAGCTTACTTTCATAGTTTATATTAGATTGGCTCAATAACTTCCCTCCGAATGCACGCCCATGCACGAGGGGACATTTGTCGAAGACCTAGGCACACAGTCAGTGTATTGTTGTGTACTTAGAATATAAGTCATGCAAGGTATAGTATTAAGTCAGTATAATGAGTGCAGTCAAATAAAGTATCTAAAACCATCAACACGTCTCAAATATATATTCATCTTCCATTACAGTATAGCTCATGGTTGTAACTTCACATTGAGGCCTATGAGGACTCGCGAACATTTCCTGGCCACCCGATCGCCCATCCTAAGAGGGTTCTTTGCCTTCTTCCACACATCCCTTTTCCAGATATTCCCTCCCAACTTTTTCCAGGGCCCTGCAGTCGCAGAGCCGGGGTTTCCAGTAGTATTCCGTTCCTAGACTTCTCCCGTTGTCGACTGCGGGGTCCAATACACAAAAAATAACACCAAACACTGTACCAGAAAATATTCTTCCTTATTTCTCACATCAAGACACATTAAAGGGCTGAAGAGTGACATTATGTGACAAGGCGGTCATAAATTTCGTGACATATGGCAAATTTAGCGGAAAAGTTCTGGAGTGGCGACCACGAACCGGAAGACCGAGATGGACCGACAACCTGGTGAGAGTCGCCGGAGTCCGATGGATGAGGACGGCCCAGAACTAGTCCCTATGGCCCTCAATGGGGGAGGCATCTGTCCAGAAGTGGACGATTCTCGGCTGAAATGATGGTGATGATGACATGGCAAATTATTCAGTATTAAAACATAAAATAAAAGTAGCCTATGTGTTAATCTTGGCATTGGTCTATCCGTGTGCCAAATTTCATCTGAATCCGTTCAGCTGTGTATCTTATTGGGGTTTAATGTATATGGGTATTAAATGTTTCCATTTTATTTAATCTCCCTAAGAAAAGTAGACTTGTTTTCTACTACCCTGCTTTCATTAATTATTCTCTTGAAACTGATCGTCCAAACAAGAGTTTAATGTCTCAGCACGAGTAAGATTTGTGCAAGCAAGCTGCAGGCTTACAGATGCATTATACTAAGTTATGTGATCAAGCTGTAAGCGTCGGATTAGACTTTAGTTCTCAGCTAACTAAGAAATTACAGTTTTAATACATTCAAAATAAAGTTAAGTTTTAAGCGAATTTCGAATATTATATACTTATAAAAAAAAAACTAGTTGTGTTGTAATAAATAAAATACGATTTATAATAAATGCTGGTTATAATGAAAGAGACAGTTACAAAAGAAGAAGTAATTTTGATAGACCATAGTGCAGCATGAAGTTTGGTTTCACAAGATTTATGTCTACATTCCAATAAGTTGTAGTTCAGTGATCGATCGACGATAATATATTTGAAACACATACACATATAAGAGTTCCGTAGCAGAACGAAAGTTACCGACATACCCTAATGGATTAGCAAGCTAAAGTGGCAGTGGGCAGGGCACACAGTTCGCAGAACTGACGGCAGATGGGGCAAAAAAGTTTTCGAGCGGAAACCATGTACCGACAAACGCAGCGTTGGACGTCCACCTGTAAGGTGGACGGACGACTTGATAAGGGTCGCAGGAACACGTTGGATGCAGGCCGCTTTCGACAGGTCCGTCTGGAAATCTTTGGGGCAGTCCTACATATGTTCAGCAGTGGACTATGTGGCTGATAATGATGATGACGATGTACATACTTTTTAATTCCTTTTCATGTATAAATCTAAGTATAAGACCTGTATTTCCCTGAAGGGTTGTTGGTAGTTCTCTCGTCTGCGGGTGCGTAAGTAACATGGCAATGTCTATTTCTATTGCTAAGCAGCAGTATGCAAGAATATGTCGGTTTTAAATGTATTGAAACTAGAATACCTTATTACTGTATACCTATTAGAGTTGATTTACTTTTACGGAGAAAATCTAACGTCGGATCCATACGTTCGTGTTATATGCTATAAAAAAGAAAAAGCGCTACTAGTCATTACAAATTAGAATTTTAAAACGTTTCGTTCATACTATTCTTCCTTTTTTTAATACGACTTTAGTTTCATCGGTGATTTCTTCATACTATTTAAAGGCAATCGAAAGCTATCAAGCTGGTTTGTTATTCATTAAAACAAGCTGTCAGTCCAGGCATCGACTTTGGGATAATCTATCGATGTCTCGATCCCCGTCCGATATAAATAAAAAACATTGACACAGTTAACGGCTGGTGGGCTGACCTCGTTTGAACCGCTTAACATGATCCCATTGGATACTTAATCTGTATTTTATTACTAGTAAATTAGAGATTGATTTACAATGTACTGATACAGTCTGAATATTTTTTAAGACACGCCTACAGAACTGTTTGATGTCGATAGACGATTTTTTTGTTTTGCAATTATTTTTTTATTTCATTGTTATTTATTTAATATCTACTGGTGTGTGATTTTTTATGTGAGTGTGGCTTGGACGCGGGTTCCTTATAACATATATTCTTTGTGTTAAATTATTAATCCCCCCCTCTATGATCTTCTGCAGACACCCCTGCCCGATAAATATTCCTATTATCTTAAATTTAGTCCATTCTCCTTCAATTAAATACCTCTATAATTAATAATATGGGGTTATGATTTGCAATATTTGTTTTTATATTGAATTTAAGATTTTTCATTTTTCTTTTGTTTGTGTATTGTATTTGGGATCGAACCCGAGTGCAGTAACCGTAATACAACAACGCCATCGAGGCATTTATAATAAATAACATTATTCCCTTCTCAATCTGGATTCATTTTGTACACTTTGCAGTGATATTACATACACTTACCACCTTTCAGGCCAGAAAAATGAAATATACAAATCCTTTTTACCCACGCATCACGCGTGCTTAATGCGAAATCGATGTGAGGTACTGTATCAAACTGAATACACGTGTTTAATCTTTGTACTTCACACTGAGTAGGGTCGGCAGATATTATATGTAGAAGTTCATTCATACTTAATGACAATGTTGAAACGCTGCTAGTTTTTGCATACATTTTTATGTAATAAATAATATCAGCCCTGTATTATATACTGTCCCACTGCTGAGCACGGGCCTCCTCTACTAATGAGAGGGATTAGGCCTTAGTCCACCACGCTGGCCTAGTAAGGATTGATAGACTTCACACACCCTCGAAAATTTCTATAGAGAATTTCTAAGGTATGCAGGTTTCCTCACGATGTTTTCCTTCACGGTTAAAGCAAGTGATAATTCACAAAGAATACACACATATTTTTCAGAAAAGTCAGAGGTGTCTGCCATTGGGTTTAGATTTGAAAAACAAAACTGTATAATTGTAAAATGTATGTAGATATTGTAACTGATTTTCGGATGCCCAACACCTCAGTCCCCCCGTGACCACGAAGGCTGCAGTTTTCGAAACGTCGAGACAAAATTATAATATAAAATCTGCAAAATAGTTTTATTATAGCACCTTTACCTAATGAATCTTCTACCAAGATCTAATCTCATACTAAAAGCTATGCATATTGATGTCACCTTTGTGGGGAACCTTAAAAAGTTTTTGTGGAACCCAAATGTTGTAGATAAGATAAATAATATTTTAATGTGCATTTACACATTCAAAACACGTTTCAGAGCATTTCAGTGATACGTGAGGAGGTTAATCGTGAATTTTATTTAAAATATTTTTTTTTTACTATTCTGGTAGTCGCTTGGTGTTGTAGTGGCTGTTTACCTGGGTTGTCGATTTACATTTGGCAGAAAGGAAAGATCATGCGAGGCGCATTTATAGCTAACTTTTGCTCGTGGCTTTGCCCGCGTGAAGGAGTTTTCCGGGATAAAAGTCCCGCTATATATTTTCCCGGGATAGAAAGTAGCCTATGACCTCGCCAGGGTCTTAAACTATCTTCATAACAAATTTCATAAAAATCCATTGAGAAGATTTTGAGAAAATCGATCACATACAGACAGCTTTTGGGTACTTTGTTTTTTCATATGTATAAGATAGATATTGTATAAAAGTATATTTATACATGCTGTGTGTTAAAACAAGGTGCCCTGTGGTTCAAGGCCATCTAGAGTATAGATATGCCGGTGTGAGTGTTAAGGACTCGGTCCAATGCTCACTGTGATATACTCTCGAGTGACATTGGGTCGTAAGATCGGTGAAATCAACATAATTACACCACTCACCACCGAGTATGGTATTGATAAAGCGTTTTTGGTCCGCCTGTCTTAAACCTGTATTATAATATGTATATTATAATAACATCAGCCCTGTATTATATACTGTCCCACTGCTGGGCACGGGCTTACTCAGCTATCGAGAGGGATCAGGCCGTAGTCCACTATGGTGGCCTAGTGTGGATTCGTAGATTTCACATATCCCCAAAATTCCTATAGAGAACCTCTTAGGCATGCAGGTTTCCTCACGATGTTTTCCTTCACTGTTAAAACTAACGATAATTCACAACGAATACACACATAACTTTAGAAATGTTAGAGGTGCGTGGCCTTGGGTTTTGAACCTGCAGACATTCGTCCACAACCAGCTAGGCTATAGCCCCTCAAAAAACACGTATGTTAAAACAAATCCCCGTGTTTCGTCGCGTACATGCATTAAACCCCGATAAAATTCAGTTTGCACAACTCTTCCAATAATGCTATTCGCAATCATGCATTCGTTTTTGTTTACCATTCATTTGTAATACACATATTGAGTTACAATGTGAATTTATTCGTTTCAGTGGGTCTTGTGCGAGGTATTTGTGTATTTGTGTTGATGTATGTATTTTTTTAAAGGAATGTAGACAATTGAAACAATAATATACATTATGAATTAGGAAGGCTCTATAATAGTAGTTTATTTGCACATGACGGCACTATTGCACTGAGAACAAACATGGAAGTCCTTTGGACCGCTACACTCAACCACTCCGCTGCAGATGCCATGGTTCGTCGTAGGGATTGGCGAGCGCCGGCATCCGCACTGTACACTAGCAAATCTTAGTGCAGCAAGTGTAGATCGTGATGCAGGGGCAGCAAGGGCCGCAGCATATGTTTTCAGTAACATAATGAATATGTTACTGAAAAGTCTGTTTATTTGATTTAGTAACATAACTTTAAAAAAATATTAAAAATTAATACACCTCACGCAGTTATCCCCGAAGAGGTATGCAAGGGTGAAACCAGGGCACCCACTTTTCGCCAAGTGTGTTCCGTCCCATGATGTGTTAGGGGCCAAACCTATCGCCATATCGGGCACAAATTCCAGACTCCACGCTAATGAGCGGTAAAACCCAAATATCACTTTGCCCGACCCGGCATTGGAACCTAGGACCTCAGAGCGCCGTACCGCGCATGCAGAACAACTACTCCACCGGGGCAGTCGATAGCAAAAATATAGTTACCTTTATATCCCGTCCTTGTATGTCGGATGCTATATTCTCGCTTCAAAGAATCGGAACAATCGGTTCACTCAAAACTTGTTAATGACAAGGTAACAGCTTCACAGAAAACTTATTTCGTTAGCGAAATGCAATCGCAAATTAGTTGGCGGCTGGCAGGTGCAAGCGAAGTTGAACGTTGGGCTGCGGGCATACGGACGAGCAGGGATCGGGACGTGAGGAGACCGTGCTGTGTCAAGAACACGGCAATTGTTGAAGCGTAATATCAAATTATTAGAATTTAGGTTCAGCCAGGTATAAATATGAATTACATATCATAGTCCTTGTAAAATACAGAGTACAAATGTATTTAGGTAGATACATACTAATAATATATTTTTACTGTGATTTAAAATAACAAGAAAGTAATTTCAATTGTATTTAAGAGAAAATTCGAATAACTAAAATTGTGGGGTACTACCAATGTAATTATGATCTGAGTATTTACTGGTGGTAGGTCTTTCATATGTGAGAGTCTGCCTGGGTAGGTACTACCGCGATGTTTATTTCTCCCGCCCAGCAGCAGCGTGTAGTCACTGTTGTGTTCCGGTTTGAAGGACATTGTAGCCAGTGTAACTACTGGTTATGATAAGACTTAACATCTCATGTCTCAGGATGGCGAGCGCAGTGAAATACCAAACAATACTTTGTAATTCAAGGTTTTGGATGATGTTCCTACTGTTTATGGGCGGTCGTATCGTAATTCAAAGCAATAAAAAAGGCATCTTTCTTTCCTTTCATGAATGGCTGTCATTTTATAGTGCCGAGATAATCACGGTTTTGTCCCATCCCGGACACTGCTCGTCAATGTAAGTACAGCCTTATTACTGGCACATTAGGCTGTCAGCGCCGCTAGTTTGTGTAATTGGCGTAGTTTGTAACATTGTTTGGGGGAGAAATTGCAATTATACTGAACCGGAATTTTGCTATAGTTTGCGCGTAAATATTAGGTGTATTGTGATTACAGGGCGAAGGGATGCAATTTATACAGAGATGTCAATATATTAGGAATCTAAAGGAATGCGTTTTTTACGTCTGTCTGTCCGTCTGAAGGAACTCTTATAGGTACACTTTTTCCGTCTGTTCGGGCGTCTGTTTCTCTGGACTCTTTTTAGGGGCACGTAGGCGTTTGAAAAAACGGGTCTAGTCTTGATAAGTTTATATCAAGGACTATAGTATCTTTCTTTATGTAAAAATCACACTTATAAGTCACCGTGATCAAAGATATGACCGTTTATGTCGCATATTTTGAGATTTCACGAGGGAATCAAAACCATTAAGTACTTCCCGTTGACCTAGAATCATGAAATTTGGTAAAAATCAATATCTTAGCACATGTATAGGAAAATGTCTGAAAACCGTAAAAATGTGCTCTAATAAAAAAACGAATTGTCTATTACAAACTTATTTGCGGTAAATGCAATAACAACGTCTAGGGTTCGAATGGAAAGCTAAGTTTGTCCAGTATATACTTTCGTAATTAACGCGAAAGTTAGACATCGAAATATAACTAATTTTAGAATTATACGTCGGTTTTATATATCGTAATTATCTCCCCACACTTCGAAGACTTTTCTCCCTTCATTTTCACGGGGTGGACTATTAATACTTACTTAGAAGCTTTACCTAAAAGTTTGTATTTAGCCCTCTGTACGTGAATCCAACTCGCACTTGTCCAGTTTTTTTTTTATTTAGGGATAATTTTCCCAGCGGAATGTTATCCAAATAATTTACAAAGTGCGTGACCGGCACGTAGACGCTAATTTGTTTGTCCAAACACATTACATTACACGTGGCAATGAGCTTTTCATACAATTACTTATACATTGACGGTTGTTGCAAATAATCACTTATCTATAGTTAACAGCGCCTAAGAGGCATCTAACTGCCATCTATACATATTATAAAACAAAGACCCCTTTTCTGTCTGTATATTACCGATTTTCTCTAAATCTACTGAACGGATTGTTATGAAATTTGGTATGGAGAACATTTAAGACCCTGGAGAGGTTATATGCTACTTTCTATTCCGGGAAAATATATAGCGGGACTTTTATCCCGGAAAACTTCACGTGGGCGAAAAGCAAAGACTAGTTATTAATAAATGATCCCAATGGCTTTTTTCGACCTATTTAGAAAATGGATCAATCAGCAAAGCTTTTTGACATTACAAACGAGTTATTTTGATTGGTTCATTTTCGCAATCGGATTGAAGATTGAGATTGGGTTCGTCTATTAAAAACGGCTGTAAGTAAGCCACATTCTTTTTATTACTTTGAATGACGAGAGGAGCTTGCCATTCGCCTGATGGTAAGCGATACGACCGCCCATGAATAGTAGAAACACCATGCAACAACTTGAATTACAAAGTATCATTTGGTATTCCAATGCGCTCGCCATTCTGAGACATGAGATGTTAAGTCTTATAAGTTTTGTTTTGTTTTGTTAACTTATATATGAGTTGTGTAACCTAGACCTTTTTGGTTTCGCGGAGAAAGTCCCTTATTACTACCGCCCAGCCTTCGTGGGGGGCGACTGAGCGGTTATGCTGGGGTAACCGTGCCTTACGGCCCGGCGTTGAGCCGCCCGGATTTGATGACGACCTTCGGGCGACCGCCGGGCCGAGTCCCTAACCCGAGTACAACTAACCTATGCACGGCCTACCAGCTAAAACTCCGCGGTGGCCCTCTTCGGCGCATTACGGACAGCTGCGGGCTTCCTCTGACGGAAGTGTCTAAGTCTTCGTCCGCAGCCGCCCCTGCGCGGTGCCGCCTTGCGGCCCGTCTCCTATGGGGGGAGGGGGGGCTCAGAAGCCCCCACGCACCGAAGGACGCCGTCGGCGTCTACGGCAGCATGAGGCCAACTACACACTGCCGATGTAACCTAGACCTGGATTACTAAGTATTTTCAATTAGCCGTTTTGTATGTACATAAATACATTATAGGATTTAAATGCCTCATTACAAATATACTTGGAAGAAACAACATTGCATATATTATGTGTAAATAGTTACATAAATATAAACTTTACGATCTTGTAAATAGGTTTATCCCACAGTGTTATTTTTATATATGATACAAGAGATGATGACATTGTGTCATACTGTGAATATTTTGCATAAATTCTGAATCATATTGTAGTAAATTGTGGGCAATGGAGATCAAATATCTATACTTGCGCGTTTGTTGTTTGCTTTTAGAACATTAGGGGTGGTAATGGACATATTAACATCGCAATCACAGTCTAGAAAGAAAGAAAAAATATTTTATTCGTTTCGGCCACAAATAATATACAGAAGTGTTAAATAAAATAAAGAATACTTTAAAGTTATAAACCATAGTACTACCGAAAAAAAATATAAGTAGGTAATATACGGCATGCAGGTCTATGTTCCGCAGTGGACTTTATGTGGCTGATTATGATGATGAGTTAAAATGCTAATGATGCTGCATTCCGAGACGTGTAGGTGGCCACTCAGCATAATGCTGCGCTGCGTTATGAGTCGCAGCACAGCATTATGCTGAGTAAGTGTTACCGATAAGATTCAACTGCTAATTTGAATTAAATGGTAATTAATTTATTTAGAGACTATCGCCCTAGATGCAGTATATCTATTAAGGTTATAGCTTAAGGTCCATTTTTCATACATATATTTCGGCCTTTAAAATTTCGTCGTATTAAATTTTAAAGGCCGAAATATCCATGCATATTAATTATTTTTACGTTTTTCTTTCAACTGCGAGAACTAATCACTAACTAGACGTGAATTTAAATTCTTTACTTGTCAATACTTGTTTAGTTACCCAGATTAAAGGTGAAACAAAATGTATGAAAAATGGACCTTAAGCTATAACCTTAAGCCGAAAAAATTGCGTGCAAGTCGCTCGTCTCTCACCCATGACCTGTTTTATAGAACCATTACCCGTAGCGATCAATTCACGTGCCATCGAATACATTGCGCGGCGCGCGCGGGTCTGCAAACACGATTGTGCATTCGTACAAACAATAGATATTCGTGTCGCCGAACACGATTAATGGTCGCTTTGGTAAATAGTCATTCAGTTTCGCGATAATTTAGGATTCATGCAGAACTTGACTAGCAAAGTCAGTGCGCTTGGAAACAGAGACAATTCAAGTCACTAATGACTTGTAACACCACCAATGAATATCGATATATTACATTTGTATTTGTTACTTATTTACATTGTTGTAACCTCCGGCATGGGCGGTAGTTTGGAAGGTGAGTCTCACGCGGCCATTGATGTTGATGGCGTCCTTCTAAGCGCAGGGGATTGTGAGCTTACAGCAGGAGACGGGCCGCAATAAGCAGCGTTTCGTTGGGGCGGGCGACAATTTAGTCACTCGCGTCACGAAAGCCCGCAGCCGTCACTAATACAAAGATAGCCATCGTGGAGCTTTAGTAGGAATGCCGTACATGTGTAGCGTGAGGGGCTCGGCCTGGCGGTCGCCCCACGATTTCATCTCTCCAGGCTCGTCAACATCGGGACGTAAGGAACGTGTACCTAAAATAACCACTAAATGGCCACCCATGAAGCCCGGGCACTTAATACGAAATAGGACACTTTGTCCCCAAAACCAAAAAGGCAAACGTACTGCTTGTCTTGTCACTCAGCATCCATAATTCCCCTCCTATCACATCACGGGACGGAATGAGAAAGGTGAAAGGTGTGCTAATTCCGCGGCTGTCCGCCCCTTCGGGGACAAATGTGTGATGTATGTTTGGTTTCCTTTATTTCTTATAAATTTAACACTTTACCAAGTATTCTTGGGGCCCAAAAAAAATAAAATAAAATATTTCATTCACCACGTAGGCGAAAATAGATGTACTTATGATAGTGCAGTTACGTTATCCAAGATACATGAGAATATTTAATTATTACTTAAATAAAGTCGCTTGTATAACTAAAGACATTTTATATTGGACTCTATAGCTACTTATATATTTAGAGTCTGTAGCTACTTATATATTTGGAGTCTATAGCTACTTATATATTTGGAGTCTAGAGCTACTTATATATTTGGAGTATGTAGCTACTTATATATTTGGAGTCTATAGCTACTTATATATTTGTAGTCTATAGCTACTTATATATTTGGAGTCTATAGCTACTTATATAATTGGAGTCTATAGCTACTAATATATTTGGAGTCTATAGCTACTTATATATTTGCAGTCTATATCTATTTATATATTTGGAGTCTGTAGCTATTTATATATTTGGAGTCTGTAGCCGGTGGTTGTTTGCAGATGCTGGGGCAGTCGGCGTGACCACGGACGGGCTGTTGAGCGCCCTGGCCCGCCTGCGCCGCGCCCCGCCTCAGCTCCCCCACTCTCCCGCACACCACCAACGCTCTGTGAGTACCACATACCTGAGCCAAGGCACTGGACTATTGGAAAGTCTTACATTTAATACTTAATATTATTTGAATATTCATGTTTAAATGCGAATATATGTAATTTTTTTTTTAATTTTTGCGATATTAAATTGACCTTCCATGTAAATTTCGTTTTGTCTGTCTGTCTGAATGCTATAAACTCAAAAACTACCGAATACATTTCGATGGAATTTGGTATGGAGATAGTTTGAGACCCTGAGAAGGATATAAGTTACTTTTATCCCAGGAAAATATATGTAACGGGACTTCTATCCTGAAAAACTTCTAACGCAGGGAAGCCGCGTGCAAATTGAATCAGTTATCTTTCCGACTCAAAATATAACTTAAAGTAAAATAATGTTACTTAAGTCAGTGAGTAAATTTACTTGAGTCAGTCGAACTGTCGATATATTTTACAACCTTCGCCTAACATAAATACAAAAATAAATTATATCTACAAATAGATTCTGTACTGTATACCAGTAGCAAAGGGAAAATCAAAAGGCGTGCCGAGAAAAAGAATTGGCTTAGTTAACATATCGCGGCCAATTTAACATAAAATTAAGACAAACAAATAAACCTAAAAGGGAAACCGCTAGGTATCGTGTTGTATAGATGCTTCGCAACTGCTGTATACGCTATATGTGCATATATACTATATACTGGTGGTAGGTCTCTCATATGTGAGAGTCCGCCTGGGTAGGTACCACTACAATGTGTATTTCTGCCGCCAAGCAGCAGTGTGTAGTCCCTGTTGTGTTCCGTGCTGAAGAACATTGTAGCCAGTGTAACTACTAGATATAATAAGACCTAACTCATATTTCAAGATGGCGAGCGCAGTGGAATACAAAACAATACTTTGTAATTCAAGGTGTTGGATAGTGTTTCTACTGTTCATAGGCGGTCGTATCGCTTACCATCAGGCGAACGGTAAACTCATCTCATCATTCGAAATAATAAAAAAGAATACCTACATAGTATAGTATAATATCGTGAACGGAAAACTTGCAAAGCTTTAAAGCTTTAAGCTCGTGTAATTACACATTTACTTTGCTAACACCATGGCATTAACTTAATAAGCTTCAAATTAAGGTTGTCGCTGTAATTTATTGCTGAAATTATTCGTCAGTTTTAATTTTAATTTTATTGTTTATGACCTAAAGCTATAATTTATAGGTAGTTAAGTGTTGGTTTTGGTAGGTTTCAAATTAAGGGTGAACGGGGGTAAGTGGTCTGTCTGATACCTTTGAATAAATATTATGTGTAGCCAAAAAAAATACTTGAGTTACCTATCTCTTTATATGGCATATTTTCTACAAAAATGACTTACGTCATGGATGCTAAATATTTGAGAATTTATTATCAATATTCAAAAAATGTTAAAATGAATTCGACAACTGCTAAACAGATTTTTTTTATACGTCATGACACAGTGACTCCACTGCACTTAATAAGAGAAGTAGGATCAGGTAGAGTGTCGACTGAAGAGAGATGGTTACCGCTCGTCAGTCGATACAATTATGTTGGCCTATTTGAAACTGAATAGTACGGGTAGTATACAGACTGATCTCAGAACAGGAAACAATTTCCGTGGACCACTATAGAGAGTTGTTTGGCTGAAATATGGCATACATCCAAATACACACACGTAAAGCCCTTTTCTTTCGCATGATAATAAACGCGTTGTCGATACCAGCACTTGGGGGTGAGTGAAAGGTTATGTCACTTGGGAGTATAGTATCATCCGAGCTGGCATTGAACCGATTCACCTACCTCTGTACACACTACACAGATATACCAACCAAAACACGCGGTGGCCTTCTTCGGCACATACAGGACGGCCCCGGGGTATTTTATTGCATTAAGATAGCTGCTCGGAACCGTCCCAGCGCGATACCGTATTGCAGCACCTCTCCAATTAAGGAGCTAAGATGCCCCCACACGCTAAAGAACCCCTTTGAAGTTTAGGCAAATCGGGAGACCTACTACCCGCATTGTCGTCCACCTCAGAGTCGCTGTAGTCGAGCGAGCAGCCCCCCACTGCTCGCCCGCGACTCTCTCTAAGCCCCAATTAGTCGCCTCTTACGACAGGCAGGGGATGCCGTGGCGGAAATCTTTAGATGCCCCCGAGCCACAGGGCACGCTCGGGAGTATAGCATCATCCGAGCGAGCATTGGACCGAGTCCGTAACTATCTACCCTGCAGTGGTATATCAACCACAATCCGCAGTGGCCTTCTTCAGCACATACAGGACGGCTCCGGCGTATTTTTTGACTATACAAAGTCCTGATTCACAACAAAAACCCAAACTCTGCCATTTACACTACGTTGCACACACCATTTAAAAAGGAATATGTTAGGCTCTTTGAAAAATGCACAACTGTGATTCAGAGCTGTTTTCCATTCAAAGTGAAAAGTGGTTGAAGCACAGAGTTTACAGTTGGAAAGGTTTATATCTAGTTTATCTGAAAACTGAATTTCAGTGGAGTGCAGAGAATTATGTAGTTTTTAAATGTAGAGTGCTTTAACTGGAAGATATTCGCGCTATGTCGTGTTATTGATGTTTTAGTGTTACTTGTATGAAATATGTTAGGTAGGGTATCTTTGGCGAATTTAATTTAATACATTTTAAATTTGACATATATTATAATTATGTATTTTAGGTATGTATATCACTCTTAGGTTTCTGACCCGATGGATTATATAATTAATCATCATTTGTCAATTTATTATATTCTCTTGTACTGTTTATTTCGGATGGCTCTGTTGGCACTAACGACTTTTATCGCCGAAAGGGTAGGCAGAGGCGCAACTTTTGAACAGTGTACCCCCGAATTCTATGTCGACAGTCCTTTGCCCTTCTCGCATAGCTATCACGTATTAAGGCAATTTTACATACCGATACTACCAAATAAAAAAACACACATAAAAAAATCCTTCCTTTTTGCAACACGCTGTATAATCACACCGCCATGCTTAATACGAGCCCGATATACCGGGATCAGAATAAAAACCTATCGCAAACACGCTGCAACTGACAGCGAAGTTGGCTGCGATCCAAACGCTCCGAACTGCAGACTCGCTAATATTTTAAATTTCGTTCCGTTTTCAACACTGGGATATATATTTGTGTACCACCCTGTATACGGCAATGTTACACAATTTTATTGACATACATTTCTAACATACTGGCAGAAAATATGGCCGGCATAATTGTGTCGACTGGCAATAGGTAGTCCTCTCTTCAGGCGGCACTATCTCCCTACTTACCAGCAGGTACAGTGGGGTTACTTTACATATATAGAAAAAATACTTAGCGTGTGCGAAGTCGCATGAAACATCACAACTCTAAATAATACTTTTGCTCAGTACAAAGAAACATCGATAGATTATACAAAGACGACATAACAAGTAACCATATATGTTTATAAATCCGAAAAGCTTTATAAATCCCAAACAAATCAGTTTATCGGATCTATGATTGCATTCCATCTTACAATTCTTGACTTCGTTACACAGTATTTGGTAGACATGCTCGTGCCAACGGAAATCCTTATTACTTTGCTGTATATATAAATCCAATTTATGTCTGTTACCAAATAAAGGTATTTTTATAATAATACTAGGTTTTTTCACGGCCCCACTCACATTATTATATTTATTTATTAGTTTTTGAGTTCCATACAAAATTTTATCCCCTATTTTAAGCTTTTATACGAAGAATTTCCAAAAATTCATGTACTCACGTCATTTAAGGAAACTTTATGTAAATTTTCATTTATTTTATTTTTAATTATTTAGCATATCAACTGCATAATTACATAATTTAAAATCTTAAAATAAAATTACAATGTAATGGTACAATATAGAAATACAGATAATAGGCATGCATGACACTTAAAAAATAGAATATTATTATAATTAAATGCTACGTTATAGCGAGACCGAATACAATATAAAAAGTAATAAAATTGATTTGAGTTTAAAAAATAATAATAATATAATAATATCAGCCCTGTATTATAATATACTTGCCCACTGCTGAGCACGGGCCTCCTCTACTACTGAGAGGGATTAGGCCTTAGTCCACCACGCTGGCCTAGTGCGGATTGGTAGACTTCACATACTTTCGAAATTCCTATAGAGAACTTCTCAGATGTGCAGGTTTCCTCACGATGTTTCCTTCACCGTTAAAGCGAACGATAAATTCACAAAGAATACACACATGATTTTTTAGAAAAGTCAGAGGTGTCCTGCCCTTGGTATTTAAACCTGCGGACATTCGTCTTGGCAGTCCGTTCCACACCCAACTAGGCTATCGCGCTATTATCTAATTAAAAAAAAAAAATAATAAAAAAAATGAAGCAACTACGAATACATTTTATTTCTACTTTGGTTAAGCAAGGAGACAAGCTTCTAAACACAGATGTTTCCGGTGTGCATTGATGGATCAGCCACCCAGATAGATACTTCTCTATCTAGTTGTGCTTGAATTACTCATCAATAATAACAAGTTATAATTTAATATCACATTTATTATGGCAAAATACATAAACGAAGGCACGGACAAAGCATAGTAGTCCATAAACCAAACTCAATTCCCCACAGCGAACTGGGAATGTTAAAAACAGATTTGGCTCCGAACCCAGGACCTCCCGCCAGCGCGCCGTGCCAACCGCTGCGCCGTCGCCAATACATGGAGGCTATTAGTGGGAGGAGGTTAATATCCTTTACCCGTGACGGCAACCGGGTCAATGAACTTAGTGAGGGTTGTGTTGGACTGCACTTTCATAGTTTTGTACCCGTCTTGCGCAATGTTACATAATTCCATTCGCCTGGATAACGGCCACTGTAAAAAGGTGTACAATCCGTTATAGTGGCATTCGTAAGTGTGTCGCGTTTCGGGATCAGTCTGTATATAGGGTTTCAAACAGGCCGGCATAATTGTGTCGACTGGCGAGAGGTAATCATATTCTGTCAGTCGACACTTTGTCTAGACCTCACTCCACTTACGGCCAGCTGCGGTGTCATCACTCGCCCCGCCCCTATAAAATGTAGAGTCGATGTTGTCGATTCCCTGAATTACTTAGTTACGAATTTTCCTATATTTTTGTTACCTAAACTGGGTTTTAAATAGGACTTAACAGGTTTCACATTGAGTTGAGGAAACGAACTTGTATCACTGTAAGTCGGAGTCATATATTTTACTTAAAATCTGTACCAGTACTTTCGAACATGCTGGCATTGTGTCAATTAGCGAGGGACGAACATCACTCGTCATTCGATATTATATATTAATCACTTCATTTACTTATTATAGTCCTTTACTGTGATGCGGTAGAAAAACACGTTCTTTAATATTGTAAGCCATACGACCGCCCATAGACAGTAGAAACACCATCCAACACCTTGAATTACAAGGTATTGTTGGATATTCCAGATGTTAAGTCTTAATATGTCCAGTAGTTACACTGCCTACATTGACCTTCAAACCGGAACACAACAGTGACTACACACTGCTGCTGGGTGGTAGAAAAAGACATTGCGGTGGTACCTATCCAGGTGGATTCTTACATATGAGAGGCTTACCACCAGTAAAATTTGGCAAACGCTTAAAAAAAATATTGTTCCTTTTATTCGAACTTTATATTTTTATATTTTTTACATAAGAGGAGTTTTAAGTATTTAAAAGTACCAATGGTTGTAATTTGACCGTCGAATTTAATATATTCCTAACACATATTATACATCATTTTTATTTTCCAACACTCCTATATATAAACTTTAATTATGACAAATCTCCCGCTCCGTGCTCGAATGTGCTTTAAAAGGAATAAAAACGTTCTTCACGTATTAATAGATACTTATTTAAACGCGTCTTTCTAACTCTAAAGATAATTCTTGTTTGTCGAACTTTGAACTCGAAATTACTTCAGAACGTTTTGTACCCATCACCGGCAGACGTCAAATGTCAGTACATTACTTCCACTCGACTCCATTTGAACAGACTATTGACGGCAGTCGGTAGTAACACGCACTCCCTTTTGAAGGATATAAAAAATCCCTCCACAGTTTGAAAATATTGGTGTGCTGTATTGAGGTTTAGGTTTCATTTTGGAAAGTGAAAATCACATACTGGTCATTATGATTAAACATAACACATTAGGACAAAGATCGAAAACCTTTATAGGTCAACGTGCAATTAGTTACGAATAATATCGATTTTTTTAGTTGGGATGCCCGAATTAATTTGTCGCCTATCATGAATTCGTCATTCTTGCTTTGGATGAGAAGTGTTATTTAATTCAATGCTGCGTAGTGTTGGTTTAAATGTTTGAGCAAACGTGGTTGGGCAGAAAAATCTTCAATAATATGTAGGAAATTTCGAAGATAGACCTTGAAACGTGAGCGAATGCAGAGGGACCTTAGTAAAATACAAAGGAATTCGTCTGTAAAAGCTTTATATTCAAACATTACGAAATCTTCAAATGCCGCGTATGAAAACAAGATTTGTGTTCTACCCTCAAAAGCTGTTTACTCTTTGAATGTTTGGGCATTCAGTATATGGAGTTTAATCTTCATGTATATTTTGACTGTTTATCAACCGTATACAATACTAGTAACTGTGACAAACTGCGCGTTCGAATCACGCACTAAAATTACGAGAAAAATTTTTATGTTTTTTTTAGAGTTTACGGCACTTTTAATATTGATATTATCTTAATTGATGTTAACTTAGGTGATTAGTCCCTCGTATTGGAGTCTGTCTGGGTAGATATTATATGTAGACCTATACTACTCTACATCTTAATAAGTACTTGACTGGTGGTAGGATATATTTTATATCAGCTCGGATAGCGACCACCGTACATAAGATGTTAAAACCCGCCATAGAGGCCTAGATAAGTGTGTCGCGTTCCGGGATCAGCCTGTGTATATCCGGTTTCAACAGGCCGGCATAATTGTGTTTACAACCGAGGAGTAATCATCGCTCATCAGTTGATATTTTATTGGATCCTGCTCCACATTGCATGAATAAAAAATATCAAACACTGTTTTTTAGATTTAACGGACAAAATAACTAATCTCATTACTGAACAAACATGTCTTGTTCTGGTAACAAAGGACATTGTTCTGTGCCCATACATAATTCGCCCTGGAACCAACAGCAATGGAAAAATGTTTGTAATATTTAGAATCATTAATAAATTCTCATGACATATTATTTATAAAACGGACAAGCTGGGATATCGCATCAATCCAAAAAAACGATGAGATTTTGAGGTTATAATTGATAATAAACATTGAAAGCTTTTCAATGTTCAAGATAGTATTTATAGTCCTATCATTTACGCTTTAAATATGCTTTTTATTGATATAAGTACCTATCTAATATATATAAGCCCTAAAGATTCATCACTATGTAGGTATCTTGATTATTTTTTACTTAAATCAGGCTATTTTAAGACTTGATTCATATAATTTTTTATAAGTAAAAAGGTACCTAATTATGTAGTTATAGTATTTACATCCTCTAAGAGTACCCTTCATATTTTATGTACTTTCTATATATACGTACGTCGTACGTATTCCCTGAAGAGACAGACAGAGGCGCACTGTTGCGCATTCACGCTTTATCAGAAGCATGGCATATTTTACACACTTTTGGTAGACTCTTAGGGCATGTAGGATTAAATTAAACAAATAAAAAAATATTTTTAGTTCATATTATTTATTTCCTCATCACCTACATTGTTTTATAAAATATTATCTGAGTATTGTGCAGGAGGGTTGTTGTTATGGTATTATTTATCAATTCAGTTTTGCCAATCACAATCACCGTGTCCGGAGTTCCAACATTCTATTACAGAGCACGCAGCTACTACTAACATTGTTACAGCTGAAGTATGTATAGGCTCTTGGGCCGTGGTCCAACATGCTGTACATACAAGATCAAGGGCTACAACCTGAAAAAAAAAACAAACGCATTATGCTCAAATTATAATGGCAATATATTAATATTGTCTCACACGGAAAGCAGATTTATGTATTCAAATCTTCTAGCTGAATTAAATGTTAGAAACCTTCAAGCATATGACACACATTTTTTAATCAACAATATACTTGCTAGTTTGCTCTTAAATTGCCACAGCCACATGCTAAAGTGTGTAGTAGGTAGTATACAGACTCTGTTCGCTGTTTCCACGCAGTTACCAAGAACAGGAACTGAGGAGCGAACTAGAAGTTTGGCGGCAGTTACACTTGTACGATTAAAGAAAAATGTGCTTACCAAACAAGGCGCTGTCCATTGTTGTATACAATGGCGAATCTGCTCGTTCTCCAACACCATGGATTCGCCAGCAGAGCCACAATTAATGCAAAAAGCAATTTCCATTTCGTATCCGTTATCAATGCCAGGTAAATTGTTACATCAGTTCACAAAGTCCAGAAATCACAGCCAGTGTATGTCAATATCGTAATCAATCGCACAGAGTCTTTATAATAGCCGAATCGTCAATAATATAGTAATAGTCAGAGAATTATAATATACCTAGTCTTGCCATAAATATTGTAATAAAGAAAAAAGAAAATTGTTAACTGCAAATAACATTTATTACTTTTACAGTGTGTCAGTTTAATACATAAATATAAAACAATTAAAAATATAAAAAGCTTATTCGAAGTGGTCTCCATTGGCTGCAATACAGTCCTTTAAACGATGAGGCCAGTTATCAATAGAAGCACGCACTCTTTCCATGGGAAAATTCTTCACTGCCAATCGTATAGATTGTTTTAGGGACTCCAAATTATCATGGCGTTTAGAGCAAGCTGTACTCTCTAAAACTGACCACAAATCATAATCCAGCGGATTAAGATCGGGACTAGACGACGGCCAGTCTTCAGCTCTGATGAAGTCCGAAACGTTCGATTCCAACCAAGACTGCGTGGACCGAGCTTTATGACCCGGCGCCGAGTCTTGCTGGAAGGACCATACTTGGTTATTGAACATGGTGATGTTAAGGGGCTTAACTACCTTCTCAAGAATGGTATCTTGATACACTTGTGCCGATGTTTTGATACCTTTTTCACAAAAATATGGCTCAGTCACTCCTTCATAGCTAACACCCCACCAAACCATCACTGAAGTCGGATAATGTCCACGTTGCACTCTGTCGACTAATTGGGAAGCTTCCTTAGAGCTTTGAGCATAAATACGGTCATTTTGTTTGTTAAAATGTTGCTCAATTGTAAAAATTTTCTCATCCGTAAACAAAATTTTTCTGTGACCTCCCTTTGCGTACCGCTTCAGTAGTTGTTTCGATTTTACCACCCTATTCTTCTTTAAATTATCAGTTAAGAAATGGCCAGTGCGTCTCTTATAGGCTGCAAGTCCTAAGTCATCTTTTAAAATACGCGACATGGTTCTAGGTGCTATCTTCATTTCCCGAGATAAAATCTTTTGCTTTCGGACAGGATTTCTTCGAATTCTTTCCCTTACTGCTTTGACCACCTTTTTCGTACGAACACTACGTGGACGGCCAGATATTTTCTGTCACAAACAGAGGAGGTCTCATTGTACCTATTAATAGCCCGGTACACAAACATTTTACTAATACCAAGTGTATGGAGAGTTTTAAAAATTGCATTTGGCTCCATACCTACTTTGTGTAATGCTATCACAGCGATTCGGTTCTCTTTATCACCCCACACCATTTTAATATCGCAAAATATTTTACAATGTATTGGCGCCAAAATGAGAAAACACAATGAACAATCGTATAAAAATGACAGATTCGAAATTCAAATGTAATATTTTTTTATAATTAAGTGTAACAGTATTTATGGCCAGACTAAGTATTATATTATATGGAAATAGAGAGTCTAGTTTATTTGTCTCTGATGAGTGAAGTGTAAGTGACATTAAATTGAATTGAAAAATGAAGTAAGAATTAGGGATACTACTCGACTAGATTCTGGATCGATTATATCGATCATTTATACAAAAATCGATTTTATTCAACATAGGGTTATTTTTATTCAGAAAAATATTTAGCGGGACCCTTATCCCGGAAAATCTTTCACACGGGCGGATCCGATAGTAATTTAATACTTTTTATATGTATAATTCATAAATATTTTGTACGACAGAAGAATAAATGTTCGCATAATATATTATGCTCTGCTATCTGTACGAAGCCAGGGCAGATCGCTAATATAGAATCTAAATAAACAAAGTAAATCAATATGAATTAAAAACTAAAAAAAAAAACGTTTTTCATAGACGACTTGAACTATAATCAATTTAGTCCTAAATAAGTAGTTAGACTTATTTATTTGAGACGCATCCACTGCTCGATTAAATATTATTATAATAATTAAAGAACATATCGCCTCACAAATGGAATATATTAAAATGTTTCAATAATTAATTATCGGTAATTAGATTTATCGTTTTGTCGAACCGGTACATCTCTATACACAATTAGTTGTAAACATGTCGGCGACTTTGGCTTTAAGTCGTTACAATATTTTTATATATTCATTTTGGATGTAGCAGCTTGTCCGTTTTATACACATATTTGCAAATAGTATAAAAAAATACATAAATAATTATGGTGCTAGTCACACCTTTGTTGGTTCTAGGGCCGTTTTCGACAATGTCCTTTAATACCTCAACTCTACGCTATGCACTCGCTGAACGATAAGCCATAACATGTGTTATAAATGTGGAACAACGGCAATTGTTTCGACATTTACAAAATCAAATTGTATAACAATAACCGTTGATTACAATAACATTAAATTGTAAAAGCGAGGCCCGAGGCAGCTCCGCTTTATTGTAAACATTTATCGTTTGTGGATAAAACAATAATAATACTGGGTACAGAGTATGGTGCAGGCATGATGTCACAGCGTCCATAGATACAAAGATAACATATTTACAGAAAATATCGACA
Organism: Manduca sexta; assembly: GCF_014839805.1. Classification (NCBI taxonomy): domain Eukaryota; kingdom Metazoa; phylum Arthropoda; class Insecta; order Lepidoptera; family Sphingidae; genus Manduca; species Manduca sexta. The sequence continues at coordinate 1,477,847 of NC_051118.1, read as the reverse complement.
GTCGTCAAGAACAGAATCTCATCTGCAAAATGTCTAGTTGCAGTATAAAGGTTTTAGGTTAAATGAAAATATAAAACACACTTACCTTAAAATAGAAATTAAGTAATTGATTGATAACAATCAACAGTTTTGAAATAAGTAATTGATATTTATATTTTCACTAAACTAGACATTTGCAGATAAGATTTTGTTATTGGAAACCGAAAATAAGCTAATATGAGCATTAAAATGTTAAAAATTAAATATGGAAAAAATACAAAGTATTTTACATCGGTATTTTACTATTTGACGATAGATTGAGTAACCATCGCATGAGCGCAAAAAAAACAATCTTCCCAATGTCCGTTCTATATAATCTTAGAAATCTTTGGATGTAATAGTGATGAATACTGATCCTACAAAGTTATTAACCGACTTTAAAAAAAGGAGGTTATCAATTCGACGTGTATTTTTTATGTATGTTACCGATTTGGAATTTTTTTCTTATTCAAAAGAATATGCTTTCAGATTGAGCCCACAGATATATTTTTTTTTCAAAACCGCTTCAGAAGTTTTGTTTTAATACTAAAATAATTCGAATTATGTCGTCGAAGTTATGTAATAAGTAAACGAAATTGCAAATTTTGCTTTTTCGTGACGTTCTTATACATGTTTTTGCGTTGGGTTTTGTAAGTTCCTATTTTCATGTGAAACTTTATATAAAATATTATAAATTGCAAAGCTTAGAACCTACACTGACCACAGTTGCTGAACTAGGAATCGAATTAAAAACGACACAGCGGATGTGACTAAACTAAATTATCGACTTACGTTCCAAACTGCCAATAGTTTGATCAATATTTGTAATAAACTAAAGGCGAGTTACGCGCCGGGTAATGCAGTTAGCTGGACGTATGCAGCTCGTTAGACTAAACCGAGGGCTAATGTTGAGACTGGTTATGTGATACTACTACGATTTTTACTTTGCCTTTAGGTTGGCACGAATTGAGTAACTGCCCGGGCTCTCGTATTAAGACGGGGCTCGCGCTTAGACGAGGGACTGCATGTCCATTGCGGTATTCTTTTAGATCCTTACAGTATTTATCAATGTATCTTAAGCATCTTCACTTACGAAATTTTTGAAATCAGGTATGGGGCAAGCGTCAGTACTGGTGATGGCCACAATTTAAAAAGGCCTTGTAAAGATCTGCCACCTAAAACCTCGCATTGGCTAATTCCGCCATAATTTGAAACATTTATGGTGTTTTACTGGATATTTTAGGTTCACGGTTTTTAATTTAATATTATTGTAAGTTTTTAGCTGTTTAAGTTAGCGCTGTACTGCAGTATAGAACTGAATGACGGTACCCATTGTTGGCACAATATAATATATTCCTGTAACATAAATATATTATTCTGTTATTGTTAGCTCCAACAATAACAACCTTCTTCCTTCAATATTTTAAAATGTTTTTATAAACATTTTTTTTCTGTAGGGATATTTTTTAAAACTTTAAAATATCCGATGTTTTAAATATTTCTAATTGGTGTTATTTTGAAACTTTTCGGATATATATTTTGTATGAGAATGCAATTTGGTACTGTCGAATGATCTGATTATGGAGTCAATATGTAGCAGACCTTTGCAATATCCTAACCTCGGACTTTTTCATTATATTCATAGTTTCAATGCATCACAAACATTAAGAAAGAGTGTTTTTAAGTTTTCACTCTATCCAAATTTTTGTGGCATGAATTTCAAACAGATTTCGAAATCCGCATGACTACATTATATGTCTGAATTAGGTATACCAGTGCAACAAGATATCCCGGGGCCGTGCCGTATGCGCCGAAGAAGGACACTGCGGGTTTTGGTTGCCGGTGCAGGGTATACAGGGGTTAGGGACTCGGTCCAATGCTCGCTTGGATGATGCTATACTCCCGAGTGACATTGGACCGTAAGACCTGTGACACCAACATAACCATTCTACTACACCCCCAATCGTTGGTAGGGATAACGCGTTTTTTCCCCGCGAAAACTACTAGATGCCTTTCAGCCTAAACTGAGAATTTTTACCTGTTTATAACATAAGTGTGAATGTAAATATATTCCTCAACCAAAATTCCCTAGATTTATACATTCATACCGAATACAAGCCTTTACAAAAGCTAAGCCTACAGTCTCGTAGCAATGTATTCGACGGTGGATCTTCCGCTGCGACTAGGCCGGCTTTAGGCGTCGCGCAGACGTGACCAACTTTTGGCGACAAGGTGACAATATTTTTTCATAATTACTCTGATGATCACACTAAGTATAAGACTATGCAACCCTCAAACTCGCTACTACAACTGTTATAAGCTAGGGTCGGAAGTGGCACTCATTTTATGACACCGAGTGATGAAGCTCAGCAAGTCTTTGGAAGTACTAATTAATCTTAACCTCCAACGAAGTTAATCAAACAGAACGATAGGGCTGAGTTGGAAATGTATTACTCTTTATACTAGAATGTTATTACGTTACGTCTTTTACAATAAACAAGGCATCGTAATGAATTTTAAAAATATATAGATAATTAAATCCTTTCGGATGGCGACCACGATACAAAAGGTGTAAAATCTGCAATAATGTCCAACTTAAGTGAATCGCATTCCAGGCTTGGTCTGTGTATACCGGTTTCGAAGAAGCCGGCAAAATTATGTCGACTGGCGAGGGATGACCATCCCGATCTTATCGACACCCTATCTAACGCCACTCTACTTATTATTAACCATTGTAGAAACACTATAACAAATATTAGCAAAAATCTACTGCAAATTTCAGCTACTGTATGTATGTGGCGTTTTTTTTTTATATACCATGACGTCTGCGCAGTGCTTTAATGTTCTCAGAATCTCTTTTGTGTTGTGCGGTTTTGTAAAATGCTACTTTGTCTCGTTAGTGTGCAGTGTATGTATTCAAACGGTCTTACTAATAAGCCTCGTATACGTCTAAAAACACTCTTGTTTATGCTTTGTAATATAACCGCAGAGGATGCAAAAAACATTGTTTTTTATGACATAATATGATGATCCCATTAAAAACATTAATCTATCTGTATATATAAAAATGAATACTTATTTCCCTTGGTCATGCCTTCACGCGTGAACGGCTGGACCGATTTCACTATTTTTTTTTGTTGTGTTTGTTTATTGTCAGGAGAAGGTTGTTGTGAGCCCTGTGGCTCGGGGCATCTAAAGAATTCCGCCACGGTATCCCCTGCCTGTCGTAAGAGGCGACTAATTGGGGCTTAGAGCGAGTCGCGGGCGAACAGTGGGGGGCTGCTCGCTCGACTACAGCGACTCTGAGGTGGACGACAATGCGGGCAGTAGGTCTCCCGATGTCGTAGACTCCAAAAGAGTCATTCAGCTTGTGGGGCATCTTAGCCCCTTCAATTAGAGAGGTGCCGCAATGCGGTATCGCGCTGGGACGGTTCCGAGCAGCTATCTTAGTGCAACAAGATACCCCGGGGCCGTCCCGTATGCGCCGAAGAAGGCCACCGCGGGTTTTGGTTGGTATGCCGGTGTAGGGTATACAAGGGTTAGGGACTCAGTCCAACGCTCACTCGGATGATGTTATACTCCCGAGTGTCGACATTGGGCCGTAAGACCGGTGAAACCAACATAACGATTCCACTGACCCTCTGAGTGGTGGTAGCGATAACGCGTTTTTTCCCCGCGTAAAAAAAAAAAAAAAAAAAAGGAGAAGGTTGTTGTGAAAGAAAAAAATCAAAAAATTGTGCGGAAAATTAGAAAATTTAAGAAAACTTAACGACAATATTAATTTTACATAACTGTCAGTGGTTTGAAATAACTCAGCGATCGACAGAATGCGCGCGTGCATACATAGTTAAGATAGGACAACGTCTGTCGGGTCAGCTAGTGTGAATTTAGCTAAATTCAATAGGTGTCATTTAAAACATTTTATTTGTTAAGTTTTGTATTTAAGCCAATTTTTAAATATTTAACTTACTGCTTTATGATATTTTTAATCTATATTTTGTGTAACATCGCTATTATGACCAGATTAATGCTATACATAATTATATATCTTTAAAAATAAAAATCAGTTGGTACATATATGTAAGAGCATCAATTGAGAATTGGCTAGACTGATTCCTTTTTTGTTGTGTTCTTTATTATCAGGACAAGGTGGTTATTAAAGATTTTTTTTGCAAAAGACGGGAAAAGTTGTCAATTTGACTGATATTCTTGTATGGAAATATTTCGTACATGCTAATCTCCGAAGTCACCGATTCAATAAAATTCTTTGTGAGAGTGTAGTTAATTCCAGCTTAAATCATAGGATAATTTTAGATTCGATAAATGGCGCTGTTATTTAGACCTAAAAGATGTAAGGTAATTTACATAAAATGCGGCTGTGGCATGAAAACGTCTGCCAGGCCCACTAGTAATAAATAAATATATCTTGAATAAATGGTATACATCAAAACAAATGCATCTCCATATCACGAAGCAGAGCTGCAGTGCGACAAAACCAATCAGCGTTGAATAAATCTCGTCGACAAATTTTAAAAAGCGCTGCACCGTTCTCCACTTTGTGTGAACCAACATTTACTTTGGATATTGAATTTTACGGAGACGTTATATTTCTCTTCCTGAAAGGAAATAACTTTATCGAAGTCACTTCGCAGTTTGTATTTACTTTTCGAAACTGTAAGGTATTATTAGCAGCTTGGTAAGCAAAATAAAGGACTGCTGAGACGTGATCATGGGTACGATTTTACTAAATAAAAATTATCTTTTAAATAATTTAAATTTTGCAAGAAATACACGTATTTTTTACAATTGTCAAATAGCAGCGTTTCTAGAATAACGTGGAAACAACCTCAAGAATCAATACAGGCATAAAGGGTGAACTGTACTTTCCTATCCAAATATGAAGGGAAGAAAATTTATAAGAGGATAAATTAATCTTGCGGTTTATAGTATTTATTAGCTACAGACAGAATGAAAATTATACTGTTTTTTTTATACGGACAAGTGACTACCGCTCATGATGGTAAATGGAGTGGGTTCATAGAGTGTCCACTAACGAGGGATGTTTATCCCTAGCCGTCGACACAATTTTGCCGGCCCATTTGAAACCGGGTATACATAAGCTGATTCCGAATTGCTACGTACTTACGTGGGCCAATTTGGTACCGTGGTTACTATTCAGACGGAAAGAAGCACCTTATTTCACGGCAAAACCTGTATATTTTTATTGGTTTTAAAGTGTCTGACAACATAATGTACGAATTGGTCGATCTGTGTGTCAAATTTTATCCAATTCATCTAACTTATAACAATCTTCCAAATAATACTGTTCTCTCATATGTGAGAGTCCGCCTGAGTAGCATTGTGTAGTCACTAGTCATAGTCATATTGTGTTTAGGTTTAAAAGACATTGTAGCCAATGTAACTACTGAACATAATAAGACTTAGCATCTATGTCTGAGGATGGCGAGCGCAATGGAATACCAAATATTTTTTTGTAATTCAAGGTGTTGGTCTTTCTACTGTTTATGGGCGTATGTATCGCTCACCATCAGGCGAACGGCAAGCTCGTCTCGTCATTTAAATCAATAAAATCTCAATATATACAATACAAATCTTCACAAACCGTCACATTTATAATATTAGTAAGAAAGGTTATTTTTATTAGAGAAAAACATTGTAAGATATCGGTTTGAAGTTATTTTCCCACCTATACCATTTAGACCATCTATAAATTGAGTTTAGAGCAATATTTCACGTTCAAGGCGGCTTTTATAGTCAATGTTGAACTATTTGAGAACCCATTACGGTTACTTTAAACCGCACTTGACATTTTATTTCAAATTGGAGGGAAAATTCGCTGCAGTGTTTAGCTTCCGTGGGACCCTCTGTTGAGAATCCGATGAGGGTACCAAAGACGTATTTTTCCTGTCAAGCATTGTGTCAGCATGTTGTTTTGTTTGAAGTACATTGTACACTTTTATATTACTGGTCAATTTTATTTTTACAGTTTAAGATATGTACTTAAATGTTTAATAAAATATACAGTGATTTTAATGATAATATAAGTAAAATATTTTGGTTATGTATTTGATTTTGTCGTTCAATGATTTATATGAATGTTATTTTATAATTATAAGATGGTTATAAATTACCATTTACATTTCTAATTAATTTAATATTTTTTTAATATAAAAATAAGATTTAATATAAGGTTGTTGATTAATTTGCTTAGAAAATATATTTTATAATAAGGGTACATTATTTTCGGTGGGTAGTCGTTGTTTTATTGTGATCTGCACACTTAGGATCAGTCATTGGCGATTTGTCGATCAACTAATAAGTGGAATAGTAAACTTGTGTTAAAAATTGTGACTACATACTAAGGGCCGGCGCACAGGACGGAGCGCAGCACAGAGAATTTCTTACAGTCAAACTGCCTTGGAACATCAGAATAATATTCATAATCAATCAACAAAACTGAAAACATTAAATTTCTTCAAGAATTTATTTGTTTCCGTAAAAGCCTGTTCACTCGTTGCACCACCAGGGCTGTTATATTTTAATATGATGTATGATATGTGACAGATGTTGAATATGAGCAGTAAATCTTACCCTTGAGAAGTTTATGTGCAATAAAATATGGGTACAGATTTGATTATTGATTCGGTAAACGTTGAGAGAAATTTATGAGAGGACTAGGAAGAGGATTTTGACGTAAATTATAAAATATTTTGTGATTTTTTTAAATTATGTATTTGAGATTTAAGTAGTTATTTCGTTTTTCTGAACGAACGCCTTAATTATCCTGAATGCGACAGTAATTAGTATTGAAATTGGAAACCTAATTAAACAATGCATAACATACATAGTATACTAGTTGACCCGACAGACGTTGTCCCGTCTTAACAATGAATTTGTAGCGCACATTCTGGCAATCGTTGACAGTTATATAAAATTAATATTTTCGTTAAGTTTTCTAATTTTCCGCGCAATATTTTGATTTTTTTCTTTCATAAGAACCTTCTCCTGACAACAACAAACACAACAAAAAAAAAATAGTGAAATCGGTCCAGCCGTTCACGCGTGATGGCGTGACCAAGGGAAATAGCGGTTCATTTTTATATATGTACTTAAAGATATATATATTATAACCTAAAGTTTGATAATATATGTTTTTATAAGACATCGCGAGACGCTGTCAACAGTCGACTGTTAAAGAAAACATTGAAGATTACTTAGGGTCTGTTTCGCAAGTTTCAAAGAAAATCTTTTTGACAGTTATTGTATTAAACGGCTAATGAAGATATTTCTTATTTTATTACCTTTTATCTCAGAGTATTGAGTGTGATTTTTGTATTTGGTCGGTTTATACATTTAGATGATAAGTAGTATTTATTCAGAAGTTGTGAAATAGTCCATGAGTTTTGTAGTTAAGGCAGTTGTGATATCTCTCTCTAGTCGGTTCCTCATATCTGAGGATCGTGGTCAGCATCAGGGTTGTATCTGGAGCGGATGAGGTGCGTTCACCGGTTTCTGTCCAGCGCGTCTCTTACAGTTGTATAGAATTTAGAGGACGATGGTTCTTGATTGTGATGTAAATGATTATTCAAAAAGAAGATGTCTGCTTATTGCCGCTGATGGTTAACCGACTTCTAAAAAGGAGGTTATCAATTCGACATATATTTTTTGCTATGATTCTGGAAAGTGTGTTTGCGCTGCCCGTTAGTCTCTCATATGTTGTCGAAGCGTTCAAACTTACACTTCCACCATAGACCTTATTGGGTAATGAGATAATGATTGAGTTCACGAATGAGTGAATGAATGAATGAGTGAACTCACGAGAGAACGGTACGCATGAATGAATGTGTTGATTAAAATACGAGCAAAAACGAAATGGTTTGTACGAACGATAAATTGTGAGTTAATAAAATGATATGCTTTATTAGTTTAGTAGTATTGTCCCAGAATATGGAATTTGTGCTCGATTTCGCGATAGGTTCGGTAGTATCACATCATGGGACGGAATAAACATAATGAAAAGTGTTTCTTGTTGCACCCAAGGGCGTAGTTGGGTGTCAAACCATTCCGAAATAAAGTTGTTCAACTAGAAAATATCATCGCAATGTCTATTTCTACCACCAAGCAGCAGTGTGCCGTCACTGTTGTGTTACTGGAAATAATAAGACTTAACATCTCAAGTCTCAGGATGGCGAGCGCAGTGAAATAATAAACAATATTTTGTAAAAACTCTGTTCTGTTCCTGAGATTAGCGCGTTCAAACAAACAAATAAATTCTTTAGCATTATATAATAGGATAAAAGTAGATATTACAGATTAAAACTGAGATTAACATTTCTAGCTATCTCCGACTTAGAACTAAGATTTCTACGAACAATCACTAAGGCACAAACGCAGTTCTGTGCAAACAATATCTTTATTAATCTAGTCAAAAGTAAAAGACAAAAGAACGTCGCCGTCTGAAGTTAAATTTCTTTTAAAAGAAACGCGTCGGAAAAGGAAAGTTTGTAATTAATTCCGCCTAAACGACCTAATTTTCGCCAGAGTGCTTTTAAAATCGTCGAGCCGCTATGTTTCTGACAATAATGTCTAATATATTTTTGAGAGCGTCGTAATCGTCATGGGGAAGCTGTTGTGCTGATATCTCGTGTTCTAAACTGATATATTTTTGTTTTATTCGGCTTCATAATGGCTATTGGGGACAACGAAATTTTTTTTTTATTAATTTTTATTATTTACTGTCTCGGTGGCGTAGTTGCACGCCATGCGCGGTACGGCACGGCAGCGCTCTGAGGTATTAGGTTTGAATCTTGGGTTGGGCAAAGTGATTTTTGTTTTTTCTGCTCATTATCAGCTTAGAGTCTCGAATTTGAGCCCGATTTGGCGATAGGCTCGCCCCGTAACACAATATCATGGGATGGAACACATTGGTGAAATGTGGGTGCCCTGGTTGCGCCCCTGCATACCCCATTGGGGATAAATGCGTGATGTGTGTTCGTTTTTTGTTTTTATTATTTAATTTCTTTTTTTATACGGCAGAAAGAAAAAGGTTCATTATCACTATATAGCGTTATTTTGACATTCTGTTAGTAAATCAAACCACATGCTCGTCTTTACTTCAACCAACGTGGCGTTCAACCAGTAAGTAAAAATAGTAGTTTCACTTTTCTGATATTATGATCATTTTGTAATTTAGTATGAATATGCCGTGTGCGTGAGTGTATTTCTAGTGTGCTCCGCTGTGACGAATTCTATTCATCAGAGCGTGTAAAAGTAGGTACTATTTATGATAATTATTTCGTTGGATCACAGGATGTTTTTTTAACGAGTACGGCGAAGTGACCCCACTGAACCTTATGGTAAGTAAAGTGGGGTCGTGGAAGAGATGATTACCTTTCGACAGTCGACAAAATTATGCCGGCCTGTGGGAACCGGATATACACAAGCCGATCCCAGAACGCGACACTTAAATGGGTCACTATAGCAGGTTTTAACACCTTGTGTACAGTTGCTATCCGGACGGATATAAAATGTATTGTACCACCAGTCCACTACGGACTTTCTTTTTTTCCCAAAGATATCAAAACCTTTGTTTGTGTTTGTATTGTTTACAATTAGAAAGATAACCTGTTCGTTCTCTCAAAGTTTATCGTATCTAACCTTTTCAATATAGCTGTAACAAGATCGAAGCTAAAATACTTTTCAATTAATAGGAAACATTATAAATGTATTGTTCAGCGGAAACCGCAAAATAATTGCGTAGAGTTCAAAACTCGTAATTAATAAGTTCATTCGGAAACTTGAGAATTTCTTAGCATGATTATGTAAATTGTACTTTCGCAGCGATAATTGCTTTTCGATTAAGACATTTTATTATGAATTTTCTGAGTTATTAGATACCATTTAGTCGCGGATCGTGTTAAAATCCGTCCAAACAGACGTTACTATAAACCACTTATGCAAAAAGCAAAAGCCAATTGTCATTTGAGCACATTCTTTGAGCTTCAATGTGGGCAGTATAAATAGTTATTTGTCGGTTCCTGTATCGGAAGAGGCTTTATTAAATATTTTGATATCATCAAAAGTTAATAGGCACGGGTAAAAGTGGACGTACGGAGTAACATAGTCGTAAAATAACGACCAAGTTCCTTCAATAAAGACAAAAAAAAACATTTCTGATTTCTTTTTTCCTTTGAAAGTAGTAGTACATCAGTCAGGCTTTATGTGATCATAGAGCGAGTCTCTACGACTTTAAAATCAACATAAGATGTTAAATCAGCCATAGTGGCCGTCGTCAGTATCCGGCGTCGTTATGAATCGCGTTCAAGGTACAGGCCGACATAACTGTGTGGTAACTATCTCGTGACATTTGACTTTGCATCTGAAGCCAACTTTGCTAACCACCCAGTGCAGAGGGATCATTTTTACGTGCTCTAAAAAAACCATATATTCATGAAGTTATCACAATAAACGCCATAAATTTAACAAAAGTCAGTGACTGATATTATTGTCAAAAGGAAACTGGGCTGCATCAAACACTAGTGAATGTAGCTAAGCTGCTTGTTCCGTGTCGTGTAAGCGCCTAATGAAGTGAGTTATCGCAGCGGCTCGCGCGTCGATTGTTGCTAATGTGATTTTAAAAGGCGCTAAACTGACCGGTTGTGGCCACTCACCACCTACTAACACACGATTTATGATGTTACAGTTTTATTCAAGAGAAGCCATGGTTTTATTTATATTTAAAGGATTTACTAAAGGTGATTCAGTGTGATTCGTATCTTTGGATTAGTAACAACGTGTGTGTTGAGTTAGAGTTCAAATTCTAGGTCAGGAAAGCTTAGAAAATCTTAAACACGATTTTCTAACACGACAATATCACTTGGATGTTTTCTGCGGAATTGTTGGTTTTTATGACCGGCTGTGGCCGCCAAACATATTATTATCTATTTGGATGTTGCCTCCTGTAGTCTCTTACGAAAAAGAAAAGGAATAATTTTGGTATCGTAAGCGTTTCGTTTAGTGCGTTCGATTTTCGAAAGCCGAAACATTCATTACAGTCTTCCATCCGTAATCCCTATTCCTTCTCATTAAGTCTGACAATGCCGCCGTGATTATTCTTATGAAATTAAGGGTAATATATATATATATATATATATACGTAGATCACTAAAAATTTGTTGATACGCTCGTTTACCTGTATAATTTATAAATGATATTGTTTTTTTTACTTTTAGAGCCCCCACTAGTAACATGTAGTATAGAATAAATTTAATTGCGGCTCGGAATCCTCGCAAATATAACTATGGAATCTGAATATTTAATGTATGAATATTAGTAATTAGACGAAAAATGGATGCCCTGATTGCTTCTCTGCCTACCCCTTCGGAGTTAAAGCCGCGATCTGCGTATGTTTTTAGTTATTAGTATTTTTAATCGTCAGTATATAATTTATTAATTTTAATTTAATTATGTTTTATTTAAACAATATCTTGATGATTTATTAATAATTACAAATATGTACATGATTAAATTAGTTATGCGGGTCCTTTTGATGCTCGATATTTTTGAAATTAACACCTTACTATAAGTTTCTAGGCATAGAAGTAAAATAAAAAACTATAAGATTCGAAAAGAAAATATTAAAAAAAACGTTATTATAATTTTACGCACTCTAAGGCCATTACTACAAGACGAAAATTTGTCGAAGCGGTAACATAATATTTTCAGTCAGAAATACACTTACACACAACATATTCGTATTAAACTACAAAATGAAACAGAAAGTAAAACTGAGATTATTGTTGAAAATATTCATTGTCATGGATGAATTATGGCATAATGTTAGCAGTTGTAAAGAGGTATATGTGATTTCATTTAGTAACGCTATGTTAATATGACCCTGTATACAAAATGAAAGCTAGGAATAGATACGTATTATTAAATTCACTAATATCGTTCTTCAAAAACAAATAAAAGAAGGAATGAAGTAATAGACCTTGCCGTGTCACATTAGAAACCAACTTTCAACTTCTAGTTTTAAGTTTGTTTTTTCTTTGTTAACGACTGCTATAATGTCAACAGTAATTAATTAATAGGAAAGGAATTAATAAAATTTACGAAATTCGTTTCCTAAACATCGCACCGCTGTGTTTATTTCTTGTTTTCAGCAGTTAGGAATTATCTTTATTTTGTGCTAGTTTTTTATTTAAATCTAGATGACTAGCATAGCGCGTGGTGCGTCTTGCAACATGCAGTCGAAGGTTGTGATTTGTGAACAGTCGTAGCACTTTCTATCCAGCGAGCGACTTGCTCGTCATCCATCCACCATCTATCTATATATAAATGTACGTATGTATCTGCTATATGGCTTCCAAAACGGCTGCAGCGATTTGAATGAATTTTTTACGTACGCGTCACATTAGCCCCGCGACTGGTCCTGTGAAGTTTGGATAGATAGTTCTACCCGTGGGGACTCTAGACTCTAGAGTTCCCACGGGTAGAACTATCTATCTATATTACAATATATATTACTCTAGAGTCTAGAGTAATATAAATCAATACATTCGCTTTTCTCGGAATATTAAACAAATATTTGAGAAATTTAAACATATTATGAAACAATGTTCAGTCTGTTTGTATGTTATCGATTTTCTTAAAATCTACTGAACGGATTTTTATGAAATTTGCTATGGAGACAGTTTAAGACCCTGGAAAAGTTATAGGATTTCTATCCCGGGAAAATATATACCGGGACTTTTATCCCGGGAAACTCTTACACGCGGGCGAAGTCTCAAACAAAAGCTGCTTAGATATTGACATTTTCCTCCGCTAATACAGTTGAAAACTTAGACAACTGGTAGGTATGACCCAAGGCGGTTATGAGAAGGTTGTTAAATGTTTGTCGGGCGGTTGTGGGACGGTTGTCGGCCCGCAGCGAGTCGCTAAATGTAACGTGGGCTTGAAGTACGTGTAGAGCCATTAATTTGGCGAGCTCAGTGGAATGTCCTAGAAATTATTTTACGCTGTCACAATGTAAAATGTCGACCAGCTAGAGTCTAATTATGCCTACTGGTTCTTTTATATCAATTTGTATAAATAAAAAAAAAAATGATGATGCTAAATATATAAATAATATCAGCCCTGTATTAATACTGTTCCTCTGCTGAGCACAGGCTTCCTGTACTAGGTACAGGGAGGGATTAGGCCTACGTTCACCACGCTGGCCTAGTGTGGATTGGTAAACTTCACACACCCTCAAATTCTTATACAGGGTGTCTGAGGTATGCAGGTTTCCTTACGGTGTTTTCATTCACCGTTAAAGTAAGCTGTAATTCACAAAGAATACACACATGATTTTAGAAAAGTCAGAGGTGTGTGTGCTTGGGTTTTGAACTTGCGAACATTTGTCTCGGCAGTCCGTTCCACAACGAACTAGGCTATCGTCGCTTTCTAGGTATGCCAATATTTGTTTATAATTTTATTGCACTGAGCGCTTTCAAAGCGTGGATAAACATGGCCACAATTAATAAATTATTATATCGCAGTTACGACGCTAAATTACAATTATAATTAACATGATTTAAAGAATGACAATATAAATTTTAACATTAAAAAACACAGGTTCCACCGAGATTTGAACTCGGATCGCTGGATTCAAAGTCCAGAGTGCTAACCATTACACCATGGAACCGGATGTCTAAGTGGATGAAAAACGGAATCCTGTACGGTGCATGTAGATTTAACTAGTATAATAAAATATTCATTGCCTTAATGATAGGTGTTTTGTATACAAGCTTGTGTCGACACTATAGCAATGTATGTTTCTGCCGCTAAGCAACAGTATACACTATTGTGTTCCGGTTTAAAAGTTATTTTAGCCTATTTTGGATTGTGAGACTTCAGAATATTGAGCATAGGCAAGCATAGGATAATGCTACGTCAAATATTATAGTTCCAAATTAGAGATTTTTTAGGTATTGTTTATAGGCAGTCGCTTATTAGCCGAGCGGCTTGCTCGAGATGCTCATCTCGTCAGTTTACGTCGTATATCGTATAGTCAAAACATATTATATATATCCAGAAGATGGACTTCCGATCTTTGGCTGTGCTCCCAGCAAAACGGCGAGATAGCCGTATTTTTAGAAACTATTTATCTAATTTTTTGAATATTTACCTTTTGACTGTGGGTCTGCTTGCGTAAATGTTTTTCTGGGACAAATATTTTCCCAAGAGGTGCCTATAGCACTCAGGAGAAGTGTAGTTTCCTAATAGTGACAGAATTTTCAAAATCAATTCATTAGTTACAGACATTAGCCCCTTCAAACCTACAAACAAGCAAACTCACATGCTTTTCGCCTTTATAATATTTGCATGGATATAAAAAGAAATTATACACCATATTTTCATACTAACTGTTATTTTTACTTTTGTTGTATGTAAAGTTTTTTATGATACGGATATTTTTATTAATTTCACAATAAACATCCAATTTTTTTTCCGTGCATCTCTTTCCAAACTACAAATCATATTAATTTGCAATCAGCATTAATAGATAGAACAAAAAAAGAAATATTTTAGTACTTTAAAATATTCAAAAAGACAAAAAAAATATTTTTAAAGTAATTATTCGTAAATCACTGCATATTTACATTAAAGCTCGCGCGCCTTAAATGTAAGGAACGGATGTTCAAGCTCATTGGCTCAGGGTAGGGCCTCAAAGAAATAGAATTTCAGAAGGCGAGGATTGTTTGAACGTCCGGAAAGGTTGAGTTCCTCTTTATAATTCTACTGAGGAATTTCATGGCCCGTCCTCACAGATTAATTTCGTTTTCATAATTTAATGTGGATTTGTTGTGTAATAGGATTGTGATTTTGACGTGGGGAGCGCTTACCGACATGCTACCTGGAGATTTTATGTTTCATGTCAAAATTTATACATTTATTATATTTGGTAGAGGAAGCGGCGATAGCCTAGTTGGGTGTGGAACGGACTGCCAAGACGAATGCCCGCAGGTTCAAATCCCGAGGGCACACACCCCTGACTTTTCTAAAATCATGTGTGTATTCTTTGTGAATTTATCGTTCGCTTTAACGGTGAAGGAAAACATCGTGAGGAAACCTGTACATCTGAGAAGTTCTCTATAGGAATTTCGAAGGTGTGTGAGTCTAGCAATCCGCACTAGGTCAGCGTAATCCCTCTCAGTTGTAGAGGAGGCCCGTGCTCAGCAGTGGGCAAGTATATTATACAGGGCTGATATTATTATTATTATTATTATATTAGGTGATACGCACGCCTATGCTTGCGTCGGTGTGAGGAATCTTATCTAAATCTGTCAGTTTCTGCATCTACTTTCTAACGTTTGAACTTTCAAACATGGTTACAAACTTTATATTATCTATGATATAAAATTAGCAGAATTAGTAAGATAGGGCTATATGTGGTAGACTATGTGTGGTGTCCAATAGAATGTCAACTGACGAGAGATGATTACCCCTAGACAGTCGACACAATTATGCCGGCCTGTTGGAACCGGATACACAGGCTTATCAAGGAACGCGACACTTACGTGGGCCACTATGGCGGGTTTTAACACTTGTGTACGGCGATCGCTATCTGGGCGGATATACAATAAATATATCCTACCTGTAAAATATGTACCTACCAACGGCCTCCGAAAATTTCACTCATGATAATTCGTATATAACGGCAGAAAATTGCTTAAATTAAGTCCACATATCCAAATAGAGCAATAAAACCTATTAAAATTAACCCTGAGCGATATCCGGACATAACCCTAGAACGGCGCTTTTATCGCGTCCGCGGGCCGCAGCCCGGCCTGTTTGACCCAAATGAGCGTGCCCGCTATCAAGGTGAGGCTAGGATAAATGGCCGAAGTTGACCCGGTCACGTGGGACAAGGTTCCGGGATAAACTGGTATGTATGACCTTTGGGAAGACGAGGAATTTGTTTATAGCTCGCTCTATTTTGTATAAATAAAAACGTAAACGAACATACCGTTCCTTAATCCCCGAAAGGGTAGGTAGAGTACACTTTTTGCCATGTGTAATCAGTTTCATGGCGTTATAGGGGGCAAGGCATATGGACTGCAAATGCCAAGCTCCAGGCATCAGATTAGGAAAACCCAATATCATTATACCTGAGCTGGGATTCGAACCCAGGATCTCAGAGCGGTGTCGTACCGCCCACGCAATATAACTACGCCACTGAGGCAATAAAAATGAATTAAATAAATCATAGCATATGAGTGAGCCATTATTTATTTGAGTCAGTGTGGCATTTTGTAAGTAAATAAATTTTTAGAGTCGGTTTAATAGTTCCAGAGATTAACGCTACAAAAAAAATCACAAACTTTACCTTTATAGTATATTAGTTTTAGTGTGGTGAGGAGGGATATATTAAAGGCTATCACATAGCAGATCTATCCTAATTTATTCGAGTATCTATCAAAACCCATGTCATTCCGAAGTCCGATATTACACGTCCGAACCAGATAAACTAAAAAAGGGTTATAAATTATTTCAACGAAATTCATTTGATTTTAATATATTTACTATTTATGTCTTTTGTCTTATTTCCAATTGGACCTTTTTACAATGATTAAATCTAGGACTTTTCTATTGAAATTTCCTCACAGTTTACACTTCAAGTATATTACCAGAAGCTTATTACGCCTCACAACGTATAAAATACAATGACACTCCCATCCTGAGTGACATAAAAGTGTTCATTTATGTGGAACTTTAATTTTCCGCCCACAAAGTACGCTTCTATCAGTAATAATAATTGTGTTTTGCGGCGTCACCTGCAGGCGCGAATACATAATGTATGAGGGCCGGGGAGACCGCGCCGCTCGGTTACCATACTAACGTATCCCGTGAGTATGAGAGGGTTAGTTCGTGCGAATTTTATTTTATAGAAAACTAGCTAGCTGGAATTTGTGCCCGATATGGCGATAGGCTCGCCCCCTATCACATCATGGGACGGAACATACTTGGCGAAAAGTCGATGCCCTAATTGCGCCTCTGCATACCCCTTCGGGGATAAATGCGTGATGTTATGTATGTATGTATGTAAAACTAGCTACCAACGCAGCTTCGCCCGCGTGAGGGAGTGTTCCGGGATACAAATCCTGCTTTATATTTTCCTGGAATAAAAAGTAGTATAACCTTCCCAGGGTCTTAAACTAACTCCATACCAAATTTCATAAAATTCCGTTCGGTAGATATTGAGAAAATCGATAAAACAGATAGAAAAGGGGCCTTTGTTTTATATGTTCTTTTTTATTGCTTTGAATGACGAGACGAGCTTGCCATTCGCCCGATGGTAAGCGATACGACCGTCAATAAACAGTAGAAACACCATCCAGCAACTAGAATTTCAAAATATCGTTTGGTATTCCACTGCGCTCGCCATCCTGAAACATGAGATGTTATGTCTCATTATGTCCAGTAGTTACACTGGCTACAAAGTCCTTCAATCCGAAACATAAACGTAATTAGACACTGCTCCGTGGCGGCAAAAATAGACATGGCGGTAGTACCTAATTTCATCTGTTCGTATAGATTTCTGACACATAATTCCCGCAACACATGCAAAGTATATAATTTTCCAGCTCAATTGACCAGCTAATATAAGTAAGAGTGCAGGAAACCGGCACAAAGGATCTCTAGGGTTGCTCCCCTAAAGTTAAGGTTTAATTTTTCATTAGCATGTTGTAACCTGTGACCTGGGAAATCTTTGGTGATGGCTTAAGTTTACCAATGATTCTTCGTGATTGTTTGGGTGGCGTGGTTATATTGCAGGTGTGATACACCTACCGCTGTGAAGTTTCAGGTTCGAACCCCAGTTTGGGTAATGTTATTGGGCTTTCCTGCTCACTATGAGCCTGGAATCTGAAATTTATGATATGACAATAAGCTCACCACTATCATATCATGGGACTAAACATAAATAGCGACAAGTGGATAACCTGGCTTGCTGTCTACCCTGTCGAGGATACAGGGGTGATGAGTGTTTTAGTGTATATTTTATAGCATAGAAATAAGTGAAGCAAGTAGGTCACATCATGTTAAATTGATCTTCACCGGCCATAAAAATTCAATTGTATACCGGCGTTAAAACCAGAATAGAGATGATTAAGGATAACCTATGTTTTTTTATATTTTTTAAATGACGAGACGAGCTTGCCGTTCGCCTGATGGTAAGCGATACGACCGCCCGTAAACAGTAGAAACACCATCCAACACCTTGAATTACAAAGTATTGTTTCGTATTCCACTACGCTCGCCATCCTGAGATATGAGATGGTAAGTTTCATTATGTCCGGTAATTACACTGGCTACAATGTCCTTCAAACCGGAATACAACAATGACTACACACTGCTGCTTGGCGGCAGAAATAGACATTGCAGTGATACCTATTCAGACGGATCCTCACATATAAGAGACCTACCACCAGTAAATAATAAAGTAATAAGCTTACAATTACTGACAACCCTAAACTCTCTACGCGCTCTATTAGCTCTAGGATGAACCAGTTTTTAGTCAAATGTAAAGGAGTTTTTGTTGTTTTAGCGTTTGGTTCGTCGGGCCGTTCCATCATTGTTATTTTAAGTAAAAAGGTTTAATTAACTTTATGGAAAGTAAATGCGGTTTGTCGGAACGGTTAGGGTTGTCAGTAATGTAGGTATAGATAAAAAAATGCGTGTAATATCTTATGTTTTAGGAACACGTAAGTTTGTATTTTAAATTTACAAGTGATGGTAATGTGCCCCTCCTTCACGCTTCATCTCTGACTACCCTGTGGTAATATAAGTGCGAGTTTTTTCTACACTACTTATTCGGGGGCCCACTCACGTGTTAAGCCTTAAGTATCTATAAATCACTGTAGCGACTCCCAGCACTGTATGTAAATAATCAGATTAAAAATGCAAATACTCTTTACGAGACGATATTGTCGCAATAAAAGCTTATCTATAAGTATATTAAACTGGGATATGGTCTATCATGTGCCATATTTCAACCAAATCCAGTAAGCGGTTACTTCAAACAAATATTCGCATTTAGAATGTCAGGGGCTCTATTTCGTCTTTAGGGGCTAATTCGTATTTTTGCAATTACGGGTGATGTAATCGATGTGCAGCATTGATAGTCGTATAGGTAAGTAGGAAATTTCTTTATTTCTTTGCCCATACTGTTGTGGGACCTGTCCTTCGAATAGAACGCCAGTAATTGTAAAAGACGGCAGTGGAGAAGGGCGAAATTTTCCAAAAGGTAACCCGAGCCAACAAAATTGCCTTAGTTATCAAATCGCGGCCAATTTAACAGAAAACAAAAACTAAGACAAACGTAAATAGACTTAAAAGGGAAGCCGGTAGGAATAGGGTTCTATTGACGCGTCGCCACTGAAAGACGGATTAGCCTCTATAGGCAAAATAGGGCCCCACACCTTATTAGTAAAGAGTAAGATTATATTAGATATTTTTGATAATCTGACATTACGTTTGTTAACTTAGCAAGAGTCGGCTTATACAAACACACTGGACTTTTGAGCGAGTGCTTTAGGCGCTGGCAACCCTTGAAAATTAAGCGACCTGAGGGCAACCCTTTAACGGGTATGAACCTCTGTAAGAGAGGTAGAGGTTGTCTGTAAGAGATTGCCTTGTGCGATAAGACCGCCATTTTTAATTGTACTTCTTTCTATTATCTTGTTCCATGATCCATGTGTCTGGTGTACAAGAAAGTGTAAATAAATAAATAAAAACCTCGGCTCAGGACGACCACTGAGAGAGGATGAGACATCAACAATTATATGCGCGTAGTCGTAGCGAACTGATCTAACCATAACACAGATATTGACGAAATATAAGTATTCAAGAAAATGTATACCCACCTACGCTTAAACCATGAAACATCTTGAAAAGTTTACCGTCATTAAAATACTAAAGAAATTCCATAATTCTTTGATTTAATAAGCATATAAATGCTTTGAGTACGAGAGTTTGAAGAGGTTACGTACTGAATGTCGAGGTAAACGATCAGCACTTGAGTTCACCTCTATGGACCCTCAACTAGTACGAGCTAGCCTGAATAAAGAATTAAATTAACTGGAATTCTGCGGTTTTAAAAATTATTTATATACGTATTTTAGGAGGCTTGTAGGTTGAATTATATACATAATAGCCACTTATATTACCAAAGGCTGGTAAAAATATGCCGAAGCGCAGCATAGATAATTTTCTACTGTCAAACTATTATAACCTTGTCTTGATTAAAATAGTATTCAAAATCCATTAACACAACAATAAATTGCATTACATTGTTGTGTTAATTGATTTTGAGTATTATTTCAATGAAGAATATGTCGATAATAATTTGACAATAGAAAATTCTTTGTGCTGTGCTCTGCTATATGTCCGCGCGCCCTAAGAAATAAGTAACTTATGAACTTGTTCTTATATAGTGCAGTGTAGGGTCGTCGCAGAACAATTTCGCTCTTATTCGCAGGATTTCGTTTAGTTTTTATTACCGACCGCTTCCCTTATGTTAATCCCCTCTTAATTCAATGCCAAGGAAATTGTGGAAAAACCAGTAACCCTAGATAATGTAACATTGACATATTATATATTGTCTCATTCCTGAGCATCTGCATTCTCTAGTGCTGAAGGTTTAGGCCTCAGTCTATTATTCTGGTCTATTTTTTTATACAGTCTCAACAAAGTGTCCCCCCCGCACCTGATGGGTGGGATTCAATAGAATGTCGACTGATGAGAGATGATTACCCCTCGGCAGTCGCCACGATTATGCCGGCCTGTTGGAACCGGATATACACAGGCTGATTCCGGAACGCGACACACTTACGTGGATCACTATGTGTTTTAACATCTTGTGTACGTTGGTCGCTCTCCGGGCGGATAAAAAATATATCCTACCACCAGCTATTGCGGGTTAGAAGACTACATATTCCTTAGATAAAATATCAATAATTTTATATTTGTTCCAGGCGGATGGGCGTCACCAAGCTCCCAAAATCCAGTCGTCTCGACCCTCTCCTGAAAACGCCGCAGGTATGACCATCATAATCACCACTAGGTACATCTCTGGCATACGAAACCTCGACGGGGTACGTTCAGGCGCGGTGTAGGTGCGCGATCAGCGCATTTCTGCCGTGGTAATCGAGAGGGCAGGAGTTGGAAAAGGCGGTTCTATTCTATTACATGGTTAACTAGCTGAGACCCTGGGTTCGAAACTTGGGTTGCTGCAAAAATTGACACTGGGTTTACCATCTTAAAAATTACTCAGTCGCAGCTCGGAATCAGGAAATTGGCGGTGTGATACCCCCGTGCCACAGAAAGCACTTAAGACCGTTGGTCGTGTGCTTGGTCTCTCTCGGGTCATGTCGGATTGCTATTTCACTGAAATATGAGAGTGAAGGAACAAAGAGTGGACCTGTGTATTGCGTACACACTTGTGCACTATAACATCTGCATATCTGGCTAATCTCCGTTGAGATAGGCCGCCGTAAACGAAATTTGGCTAGGAGCGATTCAAAAGCGTTTATCTTGGACTTTAGTAGCACTAAGCACAATAATATACTCACCATTTCCACACTCTTGTCAGGACATTCCGCTATTAAAACCCTAGAGACTAATAATGTCAACAGTGGTACCACACAGAATCCCTGTATATTTATATCCATGCAAATCCACGCAGTAACAGCTAATCTATATGTTAATGTGGTCGGTGCGGGACCCTGCTTGCTTTACATATTATGGAGTTCTGGAGACTTCTGAGCTCTGAATAACA
Organism: Manduca sexta; assembly: GCF_014839805.1. Lineage (NCBI taxonomy): Eukaryota > Metazoa > Arthropoda > Insecta > Lepidoptera > Sphingidae > Manduca > Manduca sexta. The sequence continues at coordinate 1,455,985 of NC_051118.1, read as the reverse complement.
TTGTAGACCATTTCACATCACGATATATTATTGCAAGAATAAAATATAAAGTTTAAAAGTAGTAGTAATATTAAACAATTTGAGTTAAGAAGCGAATGTAGGACTTCCGAGTCTATGGTCTAGATACACTTCATCTAGAGAACACTGTGGGATTTATCTCCTGGCCTTGACGTTATTGACATTTTTTTGGGTATTTCACTCACCATCAGGTGCCACTTCGCCGAGTCCACGATTAAAAAAAAATTACCATCACAACAATCGGGCCCATGATATTCAAGAACTCCAAATACGTTAAAACAAATAACAAATTAAAAGAAAAAGGTGTAACACACGCACACATACACATACTTTCATAAAACTGACCAGTGTGAAAAACAAGACATATTTATACCAATAGTATAATAAATACTTAGCAAGTATCAGACCTACGCTAAGGAGGCGATTACTATATGAAGACATATTTGAAAGAAATATATATACAGCATGAACAAAATATTATACAGCTGTTATTTGACATTTATGCGTAGTATGCAATCGACTCAATGAAATAATTTCGAGTTATATTATACGTGCTCATGGCAATTCTATAGTTTTTAAATATCATTGAATCAAACTACATAGATTTCCGTTTTACCTCCTCCCTTTTCTTACCACACTCTATGGCCGCTAGTGTTGTGCTTTCTATAATAGTGATGGCCCCGCCTTGTGCACGTCGAGTGCAACACCCGCGTCCATTGTATTTGAAATTAAATTTGCCACGAGTTAATGAGTTTTGGCATCTCTTTGTTTCGCCACCTTGACTGTGTGGTTGATTGTTTTCGTTTTGTTGGCGTTTGCTTGCTTTAGAGCGTTATTAAACTTTGTGGAAAAATATATATATATGATGGCAGATAGGTGAAAAAGAAAAAGTTTGACTTTTGGGACGACCAACAAATCAATCTGTCCCGTGACCGTGAAGGCTGCAAAGTCTGCGAAACATCGCGTCAGGAGAAAATATAATATAAAAATCGCGATAAAATACTAAAAATATTTTCATTTCGAAAAGAAAAAGTGTTTATATAGAAATTGTTAGAATTTTTTCTAACAAATAATTTTTAATTTCTGTTCTGTATAGATTGTGATATTCGGTGACTTGTTTGACAAATTTGGCTTTAAAACGATTAGGCAAGTAGATTGTAAGCCTCGTTATTTGTAGAAAAAAACACCGCCTGTAATCGAAAAATTACTCCTCGAAGGCTTACATTGTAGCCAGTGTAACTACTGGACATAATAAGACTTAACATCTTATGTCTGCAGTGGAATACCAAACAATACTTTGTAATTCAAGGTGTTGATGTTTCTACTGTTTATGGGCGGTCGTATCGCTTACCATCAGGCGAACGACCAACTCGTGTCGCCATTCGAAGCAATAAAATAACGAAAAAAAGGCTATGCTAGGTATTTAAGCATCTCTTCGATACCTAACCAGGACCCAATATATTCCGACCCGCCCATCAACCTCCAAGCCAGTTGTTTAGCATATAAAAAAGATCCGGCGCCCTCATCGTCTCTGTCTACTCTTGTAGACTTAAGGGTGAAGGTATTTAAATAATTTGTTAGGTATTTGCATAGTACAGAATCAATTAATCAAGCGTTGAGTTTGGAATTAATTTGTGTACAAAACCAGTGTATTTTGAACTCTAAATGTTTATCAATTTTGGACCCGATTCAATTTGTATTAACAGAATATAATTATTGTTGACAATGTATTAGAAATGTGTAATAGTTTGTAGGTCCTTGTATCTTTAAGACCCTCATCAACCTGACACTTAGTCCTAAAACCGAGTAAATATATTCCTCGTTTTAATTCGAAAATTCACGTATTTTTTTTTACAAGCCCTAAGCTACGTAATGTTTGGGAACAAGGTTTTTAAATTAAAATATTTATTACTAGCTTCCGCCCGCAGCTTCGCCCGCGTGGATTTCGGACTTCAAAAATGGAGGAGGTGCTCAATTTGTCGGGATGTTTTTTTAATGTATGGTGGTATGCAGGTGGTCCGATTGTCCGGTCAGGGTCTGATGATGGGATCCTGGTGAAATCGAAGGAAGCATATAGCATGATTCAGTATTCACGCGTGATGGCTTATTATTAGCGTATTTCATGTATAACTTTGATGTTTCTATACCGATTTCTATGATTCTTTTTTATGGAATATTTAATAATGTTAACTTTTTTAATAAGAGATTACTGAGAGTGTTATAAACGTATGAGTAGACAAATATAATGAGAAAGCTTCGAACTGCTAAGCTATCGGGAGTTACACGTGTTATTTTGAGTCCACAGAGTGAACCATAAAAGATAGACATATGCTGTCGGGGGATATTTTTTATATAATTTTAAGGAGAACATTTCCGTTATACATGATTTCTGTGTAGCTTTAACCATTAAGGTTGCACACGCGATGGAAGGTTAAAAAATGGAGTAATTTCTCCCGTTTTCCCACCATTTCCCTTCACTGCTCTGCTCCTATTAGTTGTAGCGTGATGAAAAGTATACTATAACCAGCACAGGAGTATGAAAAATAATTGTACCAAGTTTCGTTAAAATCCGTCGAGTAGTTTTTGTTTCTATAACGGTTATACAGACAGATAGACAGACAGACAAAAATTTTACTAATTGCATTTTTGGCATCAGTATCGATGCCTAATCACCCCCTGATAGTTATTTTGGAAATATATTTCATGTACAGAATTGACCTCTCTACAGATTTATTATAAGTATATAGATATAGATAAAATATGTTGATACAAAGACATATAAAAATTCAATTATATTTAATGGTAATATGGAATATGCTATCAGCTGAATTTGCTTCTAATGTAGCTGTTTTTCGGGTGTTAAACGCTTTTAATTCCTGGGTATTGAACCAAATATGTCGCTTTACTGGTCGAGTTTGTCGCGATTAGAGCTATGAGACAATCATTTACTAAAATAGTCGGCAATGCAAATGGTTTTGGTGGTGGAAAGATATTTACATCGACCGCATAGCGACCACCATACACAAGATGTTAATCTATAGTGTGATATATATTCAATATTCATTATATATCACAAAGGTATTATATAAATATATACTTCCGAATACAAAATTTACTTGTAAGTTTAAAATTATTTTTTTTATAGACCAGTATCAATTGGAAATGTATACCTAAAAACAACTAGGCTAAGATTATACTTAGGTCTTTACGATACAGGCTTGTCTAGTATAAAAATCAATGGCGAAGAATGAAATTTTCCGAAAAGGAACCCGACGCAACTTATAGGTACTAATAATAGGCATAAACGGAGCCTGAAAATCGTTCTAATGATAATTAAATTTTACATCAATTACGAAAGGGAAGCTGGCTGGAATCGGTTTATATGTCCCTTCGCCACTGATAAAGACCGTAATCTGTAAATTTAATCTTTTGTAATAAATAAATATTCTTATTCATAATGGTCCTAGTATGTCGCATTCCGGTATCATGTAATAAATAAATATTCTTACTCATAATGGCCTAGTAAAGGTGTCGCGTTCAAGGATCAGCCTGTGTATATTCGAATTCAAACAGCCTGTATTGTGTCGACTGGCGAGCGGTAATCATCTCTCGTCAGTCGACACTTCCTAGACCCACTTTCCATCAGCTGAAGAGAGGTCACTTTGCCCGTTTAAAATATATTTTTAAGTAGTTTTATCTACCAATCGGTATTCGTGTCGCGTTCTATCAGGCGAGCGGCTTGCTTGTCTCTACATTCCGATGTACACAAAACTATTTCAGACTAATGTTCGCATAGATATAGTGTGATGTTACCTTAAATTTACATAAACATTCACAAGACATGCAAAATGCATTCTTTTCCTGATAATGGTAAGCAATAGGGTTGCCTGGCATTAGACTACCGTGGTGGACTAAGGCCTAATCCCTCTCAGTAGTAGAGGAGGCCTATGCAGCAGTGGGACAGTATATAATACAGGGCTGATATTATAGAGGTGTTGCTAGTTTGAATTTGCATATTATTTTATATCTTGAAGAAAATAATACGTAAAAGAAAGTCTTCTGCATACTCAGCTACGAAATTAGTCGTCATTAACGATTTAAATATTGTTGTGGGCAAAAGTAGAAGCGTGGTGGAGTTATAGCGCTATCTCTTCCTCACACACGCTGTGTTACGGCCGATGACACTAGGTGACGTCACAGTTTGCTATTACCGTTATTTGACAGCTACTCCTTCCACAAAATTTAAAGCTTTATAATTTTTTTATTGTTGCGTGACTTAGAAAGTTATTTTTTATTTTGGATTACACTATTTCATAAAGGTATTTAGAAAAGAGGCAAATACCCTATTTCTATAATTACTAAGTACTACAGAGCACTGTTCTCATCACTCAGAAACATTTGATTTTAAGTTATATAATGCTCAGTTATTATGATGTATTTTAGAACATAATATATGCCCATTATTGCTAGGTGAATATAAAGACAAAACTGTAGTTCCTAGACTGGGTTGGTGATACGAAAGACATATTTCCACAGCCTATTATAGTTCCTTACAACGTGGTATCACGGATAAAAATAAGAAAAAAAATGAGAGCATTTAGCACCTTACCAATTCTTTGTAGCATATTACTATATAGGTATTTTTTATTTAGAATGACTATTCAGAAATTCTAAATAATTTACCAATCTATTCGTCACTAAAATATCGATTTTAAAATCGATTAAACGGGACGCGGAGACTAACCCCTAGTAATTTACGTCCAAACCTATTTAGATTTTGTAAACGATAGCGAACGAGTAATTAAAACGGAATCACTTCTACACGGTTGTACTGAAATAGTATAATCGATTTCAATTTAACTTGCTCCTTCGGTTTAATTGTAAATACAATGGATTCTATGTTCAATTTGAAAGGGGATCGAGAATTGGGTACATGGATTATCTATTTTGTAATAAAGATTTAAAGACGTTTAGACGGAAACTATGAAGAATATAATTATTTTGTTAGAAGTTTGTAAACACTATACTATAGAAATTGTAATTGCTTTGCTGTTATTAGGGGATCGACGATAAAATAATATTTTAAATCTTTTGTAGCTTTATTGTACAAAACGACTTGCAATACAATATTTGATTTTTTATTGTCTTGTAAGAATTTACTGGTTGTAGGATATTGATCACCGTACACAAGGTGTTAAAACTATGCGTTCCGGAATCAGCCTGTATATATCCGGTTCCAACCGGCCGGCATTATTAAGTCGACTGCCGAGGGCTAATCAGCTCTCGTTAGTCGACATGCCATTGGACCCCAATCCACTTACCATCAAGTGTAATGGGCTCACTATACCATGCAAGTATAATAATAATAATAATATCAGCCCTGTATTATATACTTGCCCACTGCTGAGCACGGGCCTCCTCTATTACTGAGGGATTAGGCCTAATCCACCACGCTGGCCTAGTGCGGATTGGTAGACTTCACACAGCCTCAAAATTCTTATAGACAACTTCTCAGGTATGCAGGTATCTTCACAATGTTTTCCTTCACCGTTAAAGCAAGCGATAATTCGAAAAATACCACCACAACTTTAGTCTAAGATGCATGCCATTAGGTTTTGTACTTGCAACTATGCTATCGCTTACATTGATTTTTTAAAGTTTTGAACCTGTGGACATTTATCTCGGCAGCCCATTCCACAACCAAGCTATCGCTTATGTTGATTTGTTAATTTAAGGTTTAAATAAATGTGTGTCCAGGTGCCGACAACAGTATGACGGTGGCGCGCGGTGACGGTTCCCCCGAGCGGCTGGGCGGCGCGCTCCGTCGCCTGCACTACAAGGCGACGCGGCGCGCGCACTCCGCCGCCGCTCGACATCACAACTCCGCCACGCCGCCGAAGGTTAGTCTACCATCCCCATACCCGTATTCATAAACAATATTGTGAGGATGTACTGGCGCCTGAACGAATAATGTCGGCAGTCTGATTGTTTTTTAGTTGATTTGTTTATCTGACAGCCAACTTATCATCTAAGGACGAATATTCTGCATGACCGTACAAGCGTGACATTAGGCTCTTCCTCTGTTCGCCAGTCTCTAAGACTGCCACTACTAGCCTTGCCAGACGTCCCGTATTTAAGCACATTTACAATGTCCCGGCGGGACAGACTCTGTCTTGTAAATATGTCGGTTTACGAAGTACTCACGCACGCAACGTTCGCATTTTCGCATACTTGGTTTTTAATAAACTTAAAAAAAACGAGTTGATTTTTTTATTACATTTATACTTGTATTGATTGTTACAAATATGTTAAAACGAATAAAAATATGTTAAAACTGAATCGATCCTCGAAAAAATATTTTAAAAATGTCACATAATAATTTTGTTCCTTATTTGTCCTGGGTAAAAAACTGAAATCCCATATTTTTTCCCTATTTAAGCATTTGTGCCTTATAAGCTGAAAAAAAACGAGCAGCCCTCGCCACTACCCAAAATAGGTAAAACATCTTGTATATTTATTTAACCTTTTCTATATTTACGTCAACATGAAATCATAAAATACATATTCATGAGTTCATTTCGGTTTAATGTATTCCAAACTTCGAGATTGATTATAAGTTAGAAAACAATTAGTTAGTTATTCCAATAAGCCCACACAAATATGCTACGTTGGCCACAACTGCTTTAGAAATTATATAAGCTGTAGCGCAGACGCTGTTAAAAACTTTTTAGTCACTTACAGAGTAGGGTAGTATTTTTATATCAGCAAAAATGACCCCTCTGCATCTGATGGTAAGTGGAGTGGGCTCCAATAGAATGCCGACTAACGACAGATGATTACCCCTCAGCAGTCGACACAATTATGCCGGCCTCTTGGATCCGTATATATACACGCTGATCCCGAACTCACGTGGGCCACTAAGGCGGGTATTATGCACCTTGTGGACTATGGTCGCTATCCAGGCGGATATAAAATATATCCTACCACCAACAAGGACAAATTAATAACGAATGCGCGATGCTTTAAGGTTTTTCAGAAAGGCAATTACAAATTACTTGCTAAATGCATATCTTGCGGTACAATGTGTTTCTTGGAATGTAGTTTTTTTCCTGTTTAACCAATAGTTATGCGTCTGCTTACCTCTTCCGAATCAACCCGTGATCAAATAATTATAGTCGAATGTTATGGACATTGATGGAAAGCCTCTCACATAATGCAGGGGCAGCTGTGAGTGAAGTACACTCAGTCAATACTGCGTTTGACTGATTCGAGTTTGGGAATCAGTGATTAGGAATGTTAAGTAGATACTGGTATAGAAGAGTACTTGATTATCATATTTCCTAATTAACTCTGTCATGTACGTGTATAATCATATTGACACCGCAAAGTGACGCCATTGCACATGATGGTAAGTGGAGTGGGGTCCAATAGAATGCCGACTGACGAGAATTGATTACCCCTTTGCAGTCGACACAATTATGCCGGCTTGTTAAAACCGGACATACAAAGGCTGAGGCGGGAATGTGACACATTTACGTGGGCAACAATAGCAGGTTTTAACATTTTGTATCTTGTACAAAATTTTCAATATTGTATGGAGAGAAAATGAAACCGCGATAAAATCAAAATTTAATTTCCATGTCTAACATTCATGTAAAATAATCGATCATTATGCTTATAGCAATGCCCGATCCGCCATTTAGGACGTAAAAATGGATCCCTGTAGTCGCACCCTTCCACGCCACTGAGACATTCTTACCCCCTTATTCATAGACGTTTTTTATCTAAGGACGGAGTAAAGTTGTGATAACAAGTATTGGACTCAATATTAGCCAATCACAACGGTCCTACGTCTACGCACTGCGAAGGCTGCCATGCCGTCAGCACTAAGAAACAGACTTATTATCACCGCTTGCTCCGTCCTTAGATAAAAAACGTCTATAAATAAGAGGGTTAGAGTTTATTTCTTTAAATTTATACTTCTGATTCCTAACAATATAAGCCGAAGAGGCTTATGCAAGTGTCGGTGGAGACTGGTAACATTGTATTTCCACGCTATTTCCTTCGGCGCCGGCGACATCCGGCGTTGCCTCGGTCTTGGCTATTTCCCAGTCTTCAGTAATTGAGGTCACTTGGTAAAGTTTGGATCGCATCTCGGCTTTTGAGGGTAGGTAGAGTTGTGACATACATATTATATTCGATATTTATGTTAAACTAGTTGACCGGACAGTGGTTGTCCCGTCTTAACTATGAATTTGCAGCGCGCATTCTGTCAATCGCTGACAGTTATTTCAAACCACTAACAGTTACGTAAAATTAATATTGTCGTTAAGTTTTCTTAAATTATCTAATTTTACGCGCAATTTTTTAATTTTTCTTTCATAAGATCCTTCTCCTGACAATAACAAACACAACAAAAAACAAATATAGAAATCGGTCCAGCCGTTCACGCGTGATGGCGTGACCAAGGGAAATAGGGATTCATTTTTATATATATAGATTAGGGTATATTGAGGTGTGCTATATATTCTATAATATTTGAAATCAGCTTGTTGCCCCAATTTATTGTCGCATATGTCGCGCAACAGTTATCCGCGCTTTACTGCATACTTAGTTCAGTTAATTCGTTTAAAACACCAAACTACTAAACAGATTTCAGATATTTCTATGGGACCAATCTGGAAGTATGTATCCCTTCAAACAAAAAATAATAATCTAAATCTATACTATTATATAAAGCTGAAGAGTTTGTTTGTTTGAACGCGCTAATCTCAGGAACTACCGGTCCAAACTGAAAAATTCTTTTTGCGTTTGATAGCCCTTTGTTCGTGGAGTGCTATAGGCTATATATCATCACGCTATACCCAATAGGAGCGGAGCAGTAATGGCTAATCTCAGGAACTACCGATTCGAACAGAAAAAATATTTTTGTGTTGAATAGCCCTTTGTTTGTGGAGGGCTCTAAGTTATATATCATCACGCTATGACCAATAGGAGCGGAGCAGTAATGAAACATGTTGCAAAAAAGGGGACAATTTATTAGTTTTGAGAGCGTCCGTTGCGTGCGCTGCGTAAACAGTTAAAGTTATGCAACAATGATGTATGACGGGATTGTTCCTCTTAAAAAGTTCTAAAAAATATATTATAAAACAAAGTCCCCCGCTGCATCTGTCTGCCTAAACGTGTTAAACTCAAAAACTACCCACCGTATTAAGATGAAATTTGGTATGGAGACAGTTTGAGACCCTGGGAAGAACATAGGCCCCCAGGAAACTACTACTTTTATAACGGAAAACTTTAGCCTGAAAAACTTTATAACGCGGGTGGAGCCGCGGGCAAAAGCTAGTCTGTTAATAAGTGACAAAGTTCTGAGAATGCATGCCGCTTTTGTTTTTTATTTGTTTTGAATGATGTAAATCGCTTGCCGTTTGCCTGATGGTAAGCGAACGGTAAAAACAACATCTAACACCTTCAATAACAAAGTATTGTTTGGTATTCCACTGCGCTCGCCATCTTGAGACATGAGATGTTAAGTATTATTACGTCCAGTAGTTACACTGGCTACAATGTCCTTCAAACCGGAACATAACAGTGACTACACACTGCTGCTTGGCAGCTGAAATAGATATTGCAGTGGTTGGTACCTACCCAGACGGACTCTCACATATGAGAGGCCTACCACCAGTTAAAGAATTGAGAACCTACTCCTTTTTTGAGTCTATTAAAAATAATTCAAATCAATCCAGTAGTTTTTTTTTACAAACCTACGTTATTCTGTGTTTATCAAAATACACTTCAACAGTAGCGTGTGTGTTTTGTACAAATAAGGCTGGAATATTTGTTGACTCACAAATTCGGTACAAATTAATACAAATATTTGCGTATCTGAAGCCAACTCTTGTGACGTCTTGAGCCACTCGGGAACGTCTCAATAGAGACGGCGCTGTGGAATCAAAATCGTATGTGTGTTGCCTAGTACTTCTGTAGGACTTAATGATATTACATTCAAGGTGAAATGTTCCTTCTAAAATCTTGAAGTAAATTGATAGATCCGTACTGTGTACGTACATATTTCACTGGCTCATTATTACAAAGTTCTTTATTATATTTGATGTGCAAATTAAATCATATATAGCACATGATTCTAAATATGTTTTAGTGCAAATTTCCAATAAACCATGAACGATGAATTAGTCTTAACACTTTTACCACCAGGATAATTTTTAATCTTATTTTTGCAATATAAGTAAAAATTAACATAAGACCTTGTAATAGGAAGCCAGTGATTTACCTTCCCGATTCGCTCCAGTAAAAACGTTTTTAAGTCTACAATCTTAATCTCTATTGACATAAATGCCAAAGTTTGTTCGAAGTAACCGCTGACTGGACGGATTTAGATGATATTTGCCACACAAGTAAAGAATTGAGATATATCTGTCCTATAAAAAACAGTGAGAGTTGTTCCGCGAAAGGATTATTATACAGGCGGAATTAAATAGTAACAATTGTTCTAATTTAGGAATCGCTCGTGGTTTTGCCTGTGTGAAAAAGTTTTTTGGGTTAAAAGTCCCACTGTATACTTTCCTGAGATAAAAAGCAGCCTAGCCGTTCTTACAGCCCGATCCGGGGATCAATCGCGAGACCTGAGTTTTGCAATCATATCTACCGTAATTTAACTACGTCACCGTGGAAGTCTATTTTTTATCATCAATTACAATCCGTTAGTCACTTAGTGAAGGTTTCAGTAGGAAACTAGCGCCAGACACATCTTGCTTAGCATTTATGTTGAATTGAAACCTTTTCGGCAGTCATGGGATGCGCGTTGGCCGCATCTTATTTTGTATCTTGTTATAAATGCTTGTATGCGTTCCAGTATCTTGTGCGAATAAATGATTCTTTCTTTGTTTAGCGGTTAAACTGTGAAGTCCTATATAAAGGACAGACATTCGCATTATAATATTGATATGAAGGGTCGGGAACACAGGATGAAATAAACTCCTCTTAATCAATTTTATTCCGGCTGTACAACATACGCTGTTTTCTCAAGACCCGCCATCTTGCGGTCATTTTATTACCCGCCAATCAACTAAGGAAGCCGAAACATTCAGTCTACAATAGTAAAAGCGAATATAATAGTTTGGGTATCGGAATCAGTCGGTCCCATCTCATCCCTAGTGCAAATCAATGAGCGTCTGCCGCTCGGTACATCTAATAATTGGATCCACAGGCTATCGACTTCAGCCATCTCCTATACATCCGCGTCAAATGAAAATCTCAATAAATATAAAACTGTTTTTTTTTTGTATTTTAGTAAGGTTCTTCGCTGGATGCAAGCCGCTTTCGACAGGTCCGTCTGGAAATTTGTAGTGGAGGCCTATGTTCAGCAGTGGACTTTATGTGGCTGATGATGACGATTGAAGGGTTGGCACAGACGTTATTTCGCTGCCGGGAAACACTGCAATGAATAGTTGTTGAAGTAACTGTTAGTTCTATTGTAGTATAGTGTTTCTCAGCGATGTCGGGCCGTTCAAGTATTACGTAACGCAATTTTTGCTTGTAAAACGTTACGATGCGTTACAGGGGTTTTCGTGCAAAGGGTTATGTAAAATTGTTTTTTTTTTATTTTAGCGACTTTCCGGTATTTTGCGTTAAATAATTGTGAATATTAGAAACAAAATGTAAATTTAGAGTTACGTAACTTTTGGAGGAGGGGGGGGAGTACTGGAAAACTTTACGGCGCGTTCCATGGGTGGGGAGATCAAAAATCTTCAAAAATTACGTTACGTAATACTTGAAAGGCCCCTGAGTTAACGTCTGCGTAGTGCCTAAACAGATATTAATGCGATTTTTGAGAGTCAAAATGTGTATCTTTGATTGATATTTATACTACATTGTGACAGAATACTTAACACCAGGGCACCCTTGCACTGGCGAAAGAAATTTTCCAAAAGAGAACCCGACAAAACATATAGGTACTAATATACATAAATGTGGTCTGCAAATCGTTCTAATGATAATTAGATTCTACAGAAATTCACATAAAGGTAAGCGTGCAGGAATCGGACTATATACCCTTATCCACTGCCCCCTCGCATTACAAAAAAATATTTCAGACCCAATTTAATAAAAAGAACAGCAAAATAGAGTTATTTTTCGAGTTTGCAAGTTAAGCTACAATATAACATTTGTAGAAATGTCGGCCGACGTGACGTGACAGATCCGACATCGCTTTACGTAACGCTAATCGGGTCAGATCGCGCGGTGGCCACACCACCCACGAAATAACCTGTTATTCTATATTATAAATCTAAAGTTTCTGAATAGGTTTGTGTGTTAGTAGTAAATGTACATATATTTATTATTTGATTTTTAAATATTTAGAATTTTCAACCTTCCTTTCATGCACTTCATGATTATCTCTGCACCACCCTAAGGTTGGATGGTAGGGGATGCCTATGGCAGTAAGTCCTCCTTCATACGCTTTGTATATGAAGTGTTAAATAAATAAATAAATGGAGAAGCTGATAGTTAAAGTAAGTTTAGCACCGTAGTCAAAATACCATTCTACAATCGTTAACACCAACGCGATTTTGAAAATTACATATCTTAGCGATAAATTACCGATAGGAATATGTCTCGTCCATAGGATTTTTGTTGCCTATTAGCGTTAATGATTGTAGAATAGTTTCTCGGCCACGGCTTCTGGATTGTCATTAACAATACTTTTACTTTGTAAAAATACATAAGAATGTGATGTTTGTTTCGGAAAATATTTTTAGGGCTGCGAATGCGCGAGAAATACCTAATAAATTTATATAACATATAAATTAAAGTTATGTTTATAACTTTTAACATAAATTATCATAAAAATAATATATATAGTGAAATTACAGTAAGTTAAATTGACTGCTGGTAAATTGAATGCCTCGATGGCATAGTTGTGTTGGGTGCGCGGTCCGCCACCGTTTCGACGTCGCAGGTTGATCCCAGGGCGTGCAAAGTGATATTGGGTTTTTCTTCTCAATATTAGCCCGCAATTTGTGCTTGACATGGTGATAGGCCCGCCTGCTATCACATCATGGGACGGAACACACATGGTGTAAAACCGGTGCCCTAGTTGCAGCTCGTGTCTACCCCTTCGCGAATAAAAAGCAGGATGTGCGTTTGATTTGTTTTATAAAATTGTCTATATTATCTGTTGGAATGCAGTGAAAAACAAAGTATAATTAAAGATAACTTTTTTATTATAAAGAAGACATACTACCATTACAGTGGTCGGAAACAAGAAGGGAGACCAGACTTAAAAAATAACAAAATATCAGTGATAGTGTTGCCAGTATATAAAAGTTTCTTAGTAATTGTTTATAATATAATAATATACACTAACATTATCCAAATTTCTCCGAAATCTTGGTCACCGCACGACCTTTTTCTCTATAATTTCGCACCGTCTACTCCGGAAACTTTGTATCCGGCCGATACAAAAATACGGTATATTTTAACTTTGAAATTTTGTTCTAATAAAAATTGGTGTCTTGGAGGTATTACTTGTTATTGCACTAAGCTTGCTGACGTACTTTGGAGTTTCAAAACTTTCAGGTTCATCAGGATTCCAGAAGCCGACTCCTGTGCGGGTTGCGTTTGTACTTGTTCACCCCGCAACCTTTAATATAAGGGAGAGTCGAATGGCGGGGTTTTGGTCGGTAGAACGGTTTATACTAGCAAGTCGTAGAAATCCGTAAACGAATTTATCTAAGTAAAAAAAAAATAGGTTCGTCAAGATGTTATTCTTAATTATAGCAATGCACGTAATTTCGAGAAATATGGAAAGTGGGGTGTAATTCTCATCGAGTAATATTTTTCGTCTAATACTTAATAACTAAATGTACTAGAAAACTGTTATTTAAATCAAGTCTTATGCGACTTCACCCGGATTTTACGCAAAAATTTTGAGCATCTGTTTTTTTAATTCAACAGGTTTATCTAATTATAGCGCCAAGAGTTACTTACTGGTGCAATGGTCAATGCACTATTTTATTCGATATAATCGGCGATAGCCTAGTTGGGTGTGGAACGAACTGCCAAAACGAATGTCCGCAGGCTCAAATCCCAAGGGCACACACCTCTGACTTTTCTAACATCATGTGTGTATTCTTTGTGAATTTATAGTTCGCTTTAACGGTTAAGGAAAACATCGTGAGGAAACCTGCACATCTGAGAAGTTCTCTATAGGAGTTTCGAAGGTGTGTGAAGTCTCTCAGTAGTAGAGGACGCTGTGCTCAGCAGTGGGCAAGTATATAATACAGGGCTGATATTATTATTATATTTATTAGATATAAATGTCGAGTATGTGAGAATTATATTCTTGATATCTGAGGCAGACTATTCCACTGTTTATTATTTTATATGGTATTTTTATATGATGGTAAGTGGAGTTGGGTCCAATAGAATGTCGACTGACGAGAGACGATCATCCCTCGAGAGTGAAAATTGCAATTTGAGTCTCATTTGAAGTTGACGATTATGATTTGAAACTTTTTTCTTCAATTCATACCTTACCAATTAGCTTATATTTTTAATTATCTAATTATTCCACCAGCGCTAGTTTGCAATACTATTATGATGAAAAAATATATGACTTTGGTAGTGTATAACCATTTGTTACACATTATATGCGGAAAATATTACATAAAATTTAAATTAATGCGCATAAATATGAAATTGACGGATCGTGTTAATATTAATCGTATAAAATTAAAGAATACAAATTAAGTTGGATTTTAAATATACTAGTTACAAAAAGCTTACATTTTAAATTGATGAGTATATTTGTTTATTCACGCCATTTAAAAAATACATTATAAATCATACATTTAAAACACTTTTCATAGGAAAATATAGTTTATATTTCATCACAGAAAAGTGAAATAGACGGATAAAACGGCGCGTAAAGTTAATAAGTGAATAAAGAATGATATTAGCTAAACCACGATGATTGCATCAGCCGCCACTCTCGAAGGCTTTTGTTCTCTGAGTGGGTGTAATTCGATGAGCTTTGAGCTTAGAGTGTTCGTTGCGAGCTTTTTATAAAGCAATATTTAAATATTTTTTTTCTGTGCTTAGGCTCAATAAGTTATACCAACAGGTAACGATGTGTTAATTGTAAAATCAAAATAATAATTTCCTGACCAGGAGAATAAAAATCCTCGCAAATGTTGTAAAATAATATGGGACTTATTCCTTGTACTTTAAAAAAACCTACTGGAGGTAGGTATCTCATATGTGAGAGTCCGCCTGGGTAGGTACCACCGCAATGTCCATTTCTGCCGCCAGCAGTGTGTAGTTACTGTTGTGTTCCGGTGTTGAAGGACATTGTAGTTAGTGCAACTACTGGACATAATAAAATTTTACATCTCATGTCTCAGGATGGCGAGCGCAGTGGAATACTAAATAATAATTTGTTATTCAATGTGTTGGATGGTGTATCTATTGTTTACGGGCGGTCGTATCGCTTACCATCAGGCAAACAGCAAGCTCTTCTCGTATTTAAAAAAAAACAAGAATTTGCGGGTTTGACCAATCTGCCGTAGGAATCTTTGGTAACCTTCTGAGTCAAAGATATCGACGAGACGTCTATAAGTCCAATCACGGACACAGCCTAATAATAAAATATGCAAGCTTTAACATTAAGTTTGGAACTTGCTGAGTCAGATTCGGTGGCCTATTTTAGGAGTTTTAAGTGTTCGAAGTTGGATTTAAGTTATTTCGGGAAGGATCCATTTGCGTCCAGAAGTTTCTTGTTTTGAATTGTTTTGGGTATTTCTTTTTTTGTTAAAAGCGACTACACCTGATCACACTAGAGTTTAAATATAATGTTGGGATTATTCTAAAAATAAATTACGGCTGAGTTTAAGGTATCTACTGATAGTAGTTTGTATTTTAACCCACGGGCTATTTTTCGACTCATATTTGTTTCTTTTTTGTTGTTTTTTTGTAATAGAATGTCATGCGGCCAGTCATAAATAAGGATTGAGTTCTAAATTCAACTAAGCTAGATTCATTTTGTTAAACTTTTTTAGGATTCGAAATTTGAAATAATTTCTTTGTTTAATCACGTAAGGTCAATATTGAATGACATCCTCGACCTTTATGTAACTATCAGATAACAAATCATTGTATCCATTAATGTATTAATTTTAATATTTCTCAACTACAAAATTTTTTATAACTACAACTTTTGCGTAATAATTTCTTATATTTACGCGAATGTTAGACATTGAAATAAAAGTATTATACAATTATAAAATGTACGTATATATTGTAACTATGACTTTTCGGATGACCGACACCTCAATCTTCCGTAATCATGAAGGCAGCAGTCTTCGAAACGTCGGGAGAAAGTAAAAAAAACCGCAGTAAAATCCCGAAAAATAGTTTAATTTCAACAACATTTTTTCTTTACAACCAACAAAGTTCTTTACATTATATCCAATTTACACCGTGTCCCAAGACGTTCGGACCTGCAAGCAGATTACAAAACCATTAGTATCAGCGAGATATGCATTGTCAGCACGTTGACCCAGATGTGGCGGATCGATAGTCCGATGACCCGCCCCGCGCGGATCGGGGTTCAAACTCTGATAATGTTGATAGAGTTTTACTGATTTTTCTTGTTTTCCGAGTCATTAGAACTATTTAACACGTCTGTCTCAGTAAGTTAGTGTACGTAACTATATTTTTGTTATTTAACTGTCAATTTGAAATGAAGATACAGTTTATTTCGATGTTGCATCGGACTAACAATCACTAATTTTCTCTGACACTATCCCTGATTGGTTTTAAAGCGTTCTCTTTCAGAATCTTTGATAAACATTACTAAAAAGTGGTTACACCACTTTTTAATTTTATTTTTTCATTTGTGATCCGCTCCTTTTGGCCATAGCGTGATGTTAAATAGCCTTTCTCGATAAATAAGCTATCTAAAACTAAAAGATTTTTTCAATTCGAACCAGTAGTTCCTGAGATTGACGCGATCAAATAAACAAACACTTCAGGTTTAAATAATAGTTTTAAGACATAGAAGTATAGATGACAAAGTTATCGTTAGTTCAAGTTTATCCTTAAATTTAAATTCTGCATAAGAAACAATTATTAAATGAATGACAATAAGACATAATAAAAACCTGAGACAAAAACGATCAAATTGGAATTGATTAATGGACACTACTAAAAAACGGAATAATGAATTAATGTATTTTGTGACCGAAAATGATCTTTTTATAATAATAATTAAATGACAACGTATTTTTGTCAAATATGTATTTAGTAACGGCAGAAGGTAACGCATTTTTTATAATTACAAACTAGTTGTTTATAATACTAAGAACTTCTATAAGAATTTGGAAAGTATGTAGTTTGGTAACTCTCAATAAGGTAGCGTGATGGACTAACACCCAATCTTCTCAGTAGAGGAGCCGTGCCCAGCAGTGGACAGTATAGTACAAGTTGATATTTTTACTAAGTCATGTTAATGATAATTGCATTTAATAGTTTGATTGACGCGATTTTAATTTAACAGAAAATCTTACAATGCCGATGGAACCAACTTTTCTTTTGTGTTTCTTTTGAAAGACGGATTTGGGTCAGAAATCGACCTGAAATGATGTAGCTGTTCTTTTAATTTATGAGTGTTTTTTGTCTTGCTTTTTAGGGAATTAGGTTTTAGACCAATTTTGCGACAATTGATTGTAACTCCTTGTAGAGCAGTTGCTGCCTTGTTGGTAGGCGCTATTGATCAGAAAGCAATGGCAACAATGCAAACATATTCACGCATTTTATCCCCGAAGGGGTATGCAGAAGCGCAACCATGGCACCCACTTTGCGCCAAGTGTGTTCCGTCCCATGATGTGATAGGGGCGACCCTATCGCCATATCGGGCACAAATTTCTGACTCCGGGCTGATACTGCGCAGAAAACCCCAAGTATTTACTTTGGCCGAGTCGGGATTCGAACTCAGGACCTCAGAGCGCTGGCGTACTCCGCATGCAGTATAATTACGCCACCGAGGCAGTCAATGACAAATTAACTATATTTAGAATTATTTCTATCTGTTTGTTTGTTAAGTCACATCTCCGAAGCTGCTGAACGGAGTTTCATGTAGTTATTTAGTTTATTTTTAAAATTGATAAGTCAATCAGAGTATACATCTGATGACTTACGTAATAATTGTAGACTGCGGAATTATCCTTGACGAGGTCGTTGAATCTTTTTTAACCGGAAGCGGTTGTTAATAATTTCTGTTTATATAAAACAACTATTTTAAACGAAGGTCAGAATATAGTTCATTTATCTTTTATACATAAATTATTTGTATTAAACAACTCGTTCACTAGTCAAGTGATATTCTGAAAAACTATTTTGGGAGTATAAATGAACTGCTCTAAACAACAATAAAAAGCTCTTTTCTTCTCTGTATCGTGTACTGTAGTTTATACCTTAAATTGATTTTGAAAAGAGCAACACCAGAGTTTCTTGCCCGTTCTTCTCTGGTGAAAACTGCTTTCCCAACTGGTCGTAGAGTTAATATTGATGGAATCTACATAGTGTTCATTTTACAGGTTCAAGTAAATTTCATAATATTAATATTTCATAATATTTACTACCTTCTGCAACTTAGCCGTGTACTTAATTCTAACATTTCTTATAATTATTTTCTATATTTATTGTAGATATAATAGTGTATCAACAGTAGACTCAAAGAGTAGACATAATAAATAAATACATAAACACAATGCCTACTTTAGTATTTGAACACAGTAAAATACGCAGGCGAGGCTGTGAGCAAAACGAGTTAAAATGTAAATAGTATCTACAATACTACCTGTTTGTCGGTATGAGAAAAAATTGCATTTTACAGAATACCGGATATTCAATTTACAATGACAATTTAGGTCGTTGACAGAGGAATTTTATTTATTTTTTTATAACTAAATCGCTGAGCCTGAGGTTTTACTATGTTTGTTTATATATTGAACACGCTACGCACACGAAATTTATTTTATCCAATAGAAAATGGCTGTACTTAGCTGTCAAATTCCGTTTCATGCTCTCAACAAAATTTATTGAAAACAAATGTTTCATATAAATCAATGGGAAAGCAGTCTGTCTGATGGTGTTACAGGCCGCCCATAGTCTATAGAAATACCAGGGCCACAGCAATACGCTACCCAGTGGAACAATCCTGGCCATATAGCATACGAAAAAAAAATATCAATGAAATTATGTTTGGTTTATTTTGAGCTTCTTGGGCCAGACATTTCTCGAACGTTGAATGCTCGAATTAGTTCAATTAGTGGAGAACATTGAAACGTAAATATCGAATTCAAATGGACATCGAACGTCGAACTAAGGTGGTGTCTGGTCAGGACACATGCTTTTTCGAAGATTAAATATAGCAGAAAGAGGGTCCCTCCTCTAGCAATACGAAAAACAGCGATAACGTCCAAAAACTTGTTTTTGAGGAACAATGATAACTTTAAATGAATATGTATTTTTTATATAAGTCCATGTTCAGCAGTGGACATCCTGCGGCTGATGATGATGACTTATATATTACACTAATATTATAAATACGAAAGTTTGTGAGAATGGATGTATGTATGTTTGTTCTCTCAAAAAAAACTATTGAACGGATTTGGATGAAACTTTACAGTAATATTGGTTATAGATGAGAATAACACATAATATTTTTGTGTAATTTGGTCATAATATAACGATACACATCAAGTCGGAAAAAATAATTATCCCGGAAATCTTCTTCACGCGGATGAAGCCGCGAGCAAAAGCTAGTACATAATATTATTAATAAGCCGGCTTGTGAATTGATAATTATCTGATACGATATAATTACGTGCAAACGCACCGACTGAGTTCCTGTCACACACTGCGTTTCATTACTGCAAACCTTGATAATTGGCAATTAAATTATTAACTTATTTTTAAACATTCTCGTAATGGTCGTCTCAATATATGGGTTATAATTATACTTAATACATATACTATATTTCTTGTAATACCTTACGCATTTAAACATAATTTTCCATAAATATTTTTTATTATAAAATATCATATGCTATTAAAAATTGCTATACTGACGTGAAACGGAACGCCACGCGTACTGTTTATGATTTTTTATGTCAACATTTTGCTACTCTGATTAGAGCTTTATTCGAATTTTACATCCATTGTTAGTGAAAATACAACATTCGAGAATATTACATCAATATTCGTAATTTTAATGAACATAGAGAACCAGACGAATTGTTGATTTGAGATTATTTCGAGGGAAATGGGAATTAGCCCATGCGTATTTAGTATTATATCTTGAAAAGTTAAATGAAGTATGCGCGGAGCCTTGCTTACATAATACGATGAAGGTAAATCCCGTCTCCTTTAAAAATATACTCAAAATATTTGTCAAGGTAAAAAAGAGGTCATCCTTGCTGCCTTATATTATTTCCCGTCTTATAAAAATATGGTAGCGAGTTTGTAAGTATAATAATAATTTGTTTACTGCTTCAGTGGCGTAGTTATAATGCGTACGCAGTACAAGTACGATTATCGCGCTGTTTTGGGCTCGAAGTTTCAGTCAGCGCAAAATCATTGTGATAGCGTTTTTCTATCCTAAAAATTATAATTCAGGCGCAGCTCGAAGTCACCAAGTTGGCGGTGTGATATTCCTCACAAAGCAAGTAAAGCCATTGGTCGTGCACTTGATTTCTCTCCGGTCATGTTGGATTGCCGTCTCACCGTACCATGAGAGTGAGGGAACAGAGAGAGCACCTGTGTATTGCACACACTTGTGCACTATAACACTTCCTGCATACCTGGCTGATCTATGTTGAAATTGGCCGCGAAACAATGCTGATTCGCCTCAGAACAACTTTTTAATAATAACTTAAGCTTTGTTTATTGAATAGTTTAATAAATTAAATGTCTACTTGAGATTCTACTCAAAGGTGAGTTTGATTTATTAATACGCTAAACTATACGATTTCAAGTGCGGTGTATCAACCGAACTTTGAATTTTAAAACACTGCGTACCCCTGCGGCATTCTGAAATATTAGAAGTTAAGTCTAGTAATGCTCAGTATTTATTTTTTTTATTATAGAATTGAGAACTTTTTTTTTGAAGTCGTTTAAAAAATTGGCGATGGCGAACTTCCGTCAGGCGTTCCATTTGTTAAATAAAACAATAAGACAGAAGTAGTCCACGCCGCATGAATATGTTAACTCGTGTCTTAGAAAGCAGGTCGTGGTATTAGCATATTTACGTGTGGTGGTGCGGGCGACAGGGGACTTCCTTTGCGATATACAATGTTTTTGTTTTGAAATATTACACCGTTTATTCATAATATAAAGTATATAGGCAGTAAGTATAACATCACATAAAGCGAGAAGAAGAGAAGGAAGCGGCGATAGCCTAGTTGGTTGTGGAACGGACTGCCAAGACGAATGTCCGCAGGTTCAAATCCCAAGGGCACACACCTCTGACTTTTCTAAAATCATGTGTGTATTCTTTGTGAATTTATCGTTCGCTTTAACGGTGAAGGAAAACCTCGTGGGGAAACCTGCATACCTGAGAAATTCTCTATTAGAAATTTTCGAGGGTGTGTGAAATCTACCAACCTTCACAAGGCTAGCGTAGTGGACTAAGGCCTATTCCCTCTCAGTAGTAGAGGAGGCCCGTGCCCAACAGTGATACAATTTACAATACAGGGCCCTTATTCTGTATGATAGTGTAAACGCGTAACGCGGCCGTGTCATGTTATCTTCGAGAAATGTGCGTGGAACGGTATTCTGTAAGCCAAATTTCTATAGTCCTAAACATGACGCGTTGTGTTACGTGCTTGTTACGCACTGTCAAAATAACGTGCGGGATAGAGAATAAGGCCCCAGGGCTGATATTCTTATTATTATAGCATCACATCATGAAAGACTCACGGTGAAAAGTGGACACCAGTTGCATCTTTAACTAACCCTTCGGGGATAAAAGTGTGCGTGTAAAAGTAATAATAATAATTAAAGCGATGTGCTCAGATCTAGTTCTAAAGCTGGGGTAAACGTCAGGCAGATGGCAGACAATTTTTTTTCTTTGAATGACGAGACGAGCTTTCTGTTCGCCTGGTGGTAAGCGATATGACCGCCCGTAAACAGTTGAAACTCCGTGCAACACATTGAATTACAAAGTATTGTTTGGTATTCCACTGCGCTCGCCATCCTGAGACGTGAGATGTTAAGTCTTATTATGTCCAGTAGTTACACTGGCTACAAAGTCCTTCAAACCGGAACACAATAGTGTCTACACACTGCTGCTTGACAGAAATAGACATTACGGTGGTATCTACCCAGGGCCCTTATTCTGTATGATAGTGTAAACGCGTAACGCGGCCGTGTCATGTTATCTTCGAGAAATGTGCGTGGAATGGTATTCTTTAAGCCAAATTTCTATAGTCCTAAACATGATGGGTTGTGTTACGTGCTTGTTACGCACTGTCAAAATAACGTGCGGGATCGAGAATAAGGCCCCAGGTTGATTCTTTCATTGAAAAGAGCAACACCAGAGTTTCTTGCCCGTTCTTCTCTGGTGAAAACTGCTTTCCGAACTGGTGGTAGAGTTAATATTGACGGAATCTAAATAATGTATAACATTTTACAGATTCAAATAAATCATTTCATTTGAGAGATCTGCCACCGGTAGTTTTTTTTAATTTATTATTATTTATTTAAATTCGAATATAAGGTTATAGTAAAGCAAATGTAATATAGGGGAAACAGTTTATCCACGTTTCTAACAGCAAAGCGACTAATTGGGTAATTAAAACTTCATATTTATTAATTAGCCAGTCGTAAAAATCGTAAATATTTACATACAATGTTGTAATACAGTTGTGTTGTTAGCTCAATGACATACATCTGACAAGGGACACCTTTTTATACGAGCATGGCCAAGTGACCCCACTGTATCTGATGGTAAGTGGAGTGCGGTCCAGTAGAATGTCGACTGACGAGCGATGATCACCCCTCAGCTTACAGTTTATGATTGAACCGAAGTAGTGCCACTGCCACGGAATAAGAAGAAACAATTCACTTTCGCTGGTGGTAGGATATATTCTATAGCCACACGGATAGCGACCACCGCGCAGAAGGTGTAAAACCAGCCATGACCACATAAGCGTGTCGCGTTCCGGGTTCAGCCTGTGTATATCCGGTTCCAACAAGCCGGCATAATTGTGTCGACTGGCTCTACCATTTATAGATGTTATTATATTTGTGATGCAATTGTCTATTTGGTAATCATTTGGTATCAGATATGCTTTTTGCTAATGCAATGCAGGTTTGATAATCCATACTCATATTGTAAATGCGAAAGTTACTCTGTCTGTTTGTTACATTTTTAAAACTGAACCGCTTAACCGATTTCGATAAAAATTGGTATGAATATAGTATAACCCCCTTATTCATAGACGTTTTTTATCGAACGACCAAGTAAAGCTGTGATAACAAGTCTGTTTCTCAATGCTGACGGCATGGCAGTCTTCTCAGTGCATAGACATATGGCCGTTGTGATTGGCTAATATTGAGATACAACAATAATAGCCAATCACAACGGTCCTATGTCTATTTCTCAGTGCCGTTGGGCACTGAGAAACAGGCTTGTTATCACAGCTTTACTTCGTCCTTAGATAAAAAACATTTATGAATAAGGGGGTAAGTCTCTAGGAAGGACATAAGCTACATTTTATCTTGGGAAAATATATAACGGGATTTTTTTCTAGGAAAAACTTTCTCGCGGTTGTTACCGCGAGCATAAACTAGTACGATATAAATTATTCAAGTTGATTCTTTTTGTTATTTGTCATCGTAAATTGCAACACGAGTAGTTAATGAGAGAATTGAATATTCAATTTGTTAAGTACTTGTTTAGAAGCAATTTACTAATACATGATTGTGTAATAAATTCATTTTGAATCCCATAAATATATTTTCAAAATTACAAATACAAAATCCAGTGCTACAACGATTCAACAAAAGGAAAATACACTCAATAAAGTAATCACGTTTAGATACAATATTTTCTATCCTTGCTATAAAACTGTTGAAACAGGTTTTGTGTTCTTGCTCGCGTACAGAAACTTGTATCAAAAATATGCCGCGCGTACGTATTTGAATCATTGTGAGTAATGCAGCCGGGACGCACGCTCTTAGTCCTCGTGCTTGTATCAGCGTGTTCGATTCCCGCCGCACGTCAACATTCTAGTAATGGGGTCACGCTGAACTTCACTGAGGCTGTAGCAAGAAATGGATACCAATCGGAGACCCATTCAGTCCTCACTGAAGATGGATATCTGCTGACCCTGTTCCGTTTGGGCAAGAACAGGGGGACACCGACTTTACTGGTGCACGGACTTCTGCAGAGCGCTGACTGTTGGATAGACTCCGGGCCGGATGCTGGGCTGGGTTATCTCATCGCAGCAGCTGGATATGACCTTTGGCTGGGCAATGTAAGAGGGAATTATTACTCACGAGCCCACACCCACCTGCGGCCTGAAGACCCTGCCTTCTGGGACTTCAGTACAGACGAAATCGGTCTTTACGACGTGCCTGCTATGGTGGATTATGTTCTGCAACAGACCGGCGCTAAGAAGCTAAACTACATCGGATTCTCGCAGGGAGCAGGTGCCCTCTTTATGACGTGTTCTGAAAGATCACATTATTGCAGCAAAGTTAATGTTATCATAGCTCTTTCTCCTTCCATGAGACATAAGAATACCAGATCTCCATTGTTTAGATTAGTGACTGAAGGCTCTTTGGACTACGGGCCAATTTTACGCAGTGTTGGCATCCACGAGGTCTTTACTCGAGGCACACTGACCCAAGAGATACTCAGCTTCTTCTGCAACATTCCAGAATTGATTATATTCTGTACTATATTCAAGGAGATGTTGGATGCAGTGTATCAGTTACACAAGCCTATGGTAACTGAGGAGACAATCAGGACATTGGTAACTCACTTTCCATCAGGCACTTCTGTGAAGAACATGGTGAGGTTTGGGCAGGCGATGAAAAATGAGGAGTTTATTAAATTCGACTATGGAGAAGAGAACCTTCAAAGATACGGGAGTGTTCTACCACCAAAATACAATTTTGAAGCGGTGAATGTACCAGTGGTGGCTATATACGGGAAGAACGATGGCATAGTAGATATAAAGGATGTTGAATGGGGCTTGCAGAAGCTTCCCGTGGTCCTCGAAAGTTACGTCATAAAGGATCCGCACTGGAGTCACCTGGACATGAACTATAGCAAGAATACAAAACGATTGGTGTTCCCAAAGATCAATAAATATTTATCCATGTTTAGTTTGTGAGTGTGCGTATTTAGTACATTTTTGTGCTTATGTTAGAATGTGACTTTGGTACATATGTGAACTGTGTTGGTGTGAGTCTGTGTTGGTGCGACTTAAATATTTATGGCAGGTAGTTTAGTTAGATATTGTTGTTAAAAATGTTTAATCGCTACGTAGGTGCTGACTTTTGTACAAAATACACGACTAACAGTTAAACAATAATTTTGTTAATCCCTTTTCAAAATAGAGTAGCCTTTTCAGTCTAGAGTCTAGAATTTGATCCCAATATGGCGATTGGCTCACTCTTTTCGTCATAGGATGAAATACATACGGCGGAAAGTGGGTGAAGCAATTGCTTTTCTGCTTACCCTTTCGGGGATAAAAGACGTGAATGTGTGTGCTTTTCAAAATAGAAAAGATTCATAGATAACCCAACTAGAAACGCAAAGTTTTTGTTTATTTCCATGTTGCATTAAGATATTTAGTTTGTATGTAAAATTATATTCTGTCGCTTCACAAATCAAACAAAATTTAAACCGTAAAGAATATTGTTTACGGTCGAATTTCGCGTAACATTTCTAATAATAAATGTCACGTAAATATGAGGCTCTCGAAGCCTGAGCCTCTTTCCTGTGTCGGTTCATTGACCGCCGCGAGCGATACTCCGCCAAGTCTGTTCAAAAATTAAATGTAAAAAAACTCAAACCGCTATGAAAACGGCTTTTATTAGAGTTTATATTTCGGACACACGAAAAATGGTGCGACAGTAAATATTAAATCTAATATATTACGTACCTACCTATTATGTAGCTTTTTAAAACTGACCAAATAGTATTCACAACCACAGACGTATAGACGTATAGACGGAGGTTTCCACCAAAATAATTTATCGCTGGTTTAATTTTGTTAAAAAGTCTTTTAATTAATAGTTAATACATTTTTTAAATTGTGTCTTTTTCAAGTTTTCCATTTTGTTTATTCGGATTTCAGTTTTATAAATTTAATACTGTAGATATTGCAGAAAACAATGTAAAATTAATAATTAGGACCTGGGCTTGACCTTCTCTTCGATATGGAATGGCCCATGATATTTTTTTAATCATGTTATAAAATCAATTCGGTTTAATTTTTAAGACTGGCTGCCTATTTTACTCTCCCCCAGTGGCAAAGGATATTTATAATCCGATTGTTTACCTTTTGTTTAAAATTTATGTAGAATCTAATTATTACTAGAACGATTTGCAGACTGCATTAATGCATAATATTGTAACCTTATGTTGTGTCGGGTTCCTTCCATTCTTCTTACTACTTCCATAGCTAAATAGTGTAAAACATTTATAGTGTTATCTGACCTGCGATCCAAACTGGCACCACCGCGTTCTTAACACGTATATGCGTTACTAGACCGAGATTGTAAAATCTTAAAAATGCTAAGAAAAAAATGTACAAAAAGTCTAACCATTACCGTTGTAAAAAACAAAAATAAGCCATAACCATATTTTTTGCAGTATTGTTGTTTATTGGTGTATTTAAAGATATTTTCTGACTGTTACTTTCGTTTTTCTATATGATATTAAACCACCTCGAGCGTAACGCCTGATAGAAAAACAATAGCAATAAATATTGTTGCCGAATACGCACTTTGCTCATCGTCTTTGTGAAGGCTGTTTACTGGGTCGAAGTACACTAAATTTTAATTATGCCTTGTCCATAAATAATGCGTCTTGTCTGTTTATAAATATTAGAAAGTTAGTTTTATCAATATTAATTACCATTAGGGCCGCATCATTAGCCTACTTGAAATATTTTGTCTACGAAACTTGGAGTTTATGTCAAATTGCAGTTTACAATTTGTAAGGCGTTTATTTAAAAATCCCTTGAAATGCTAAGAACTGTATTAACAAGAATATAATAATAACACGTTTTTTAGCCGCAGAAATAGTTACCCAGATAGAAGACACGCACACGGTACAGTCATAACCTCAAAAATATCACTGAGTCAGCCATTTCCCGCGTTATGAGCGCCATTATGCCACACGCAGCCAAAACACTGAAATCTAGACATTAATATATACCATTAGATAATAATGGCATCTAAACCGAGGGCGAAACAAAGCCGTAACTCAACCTGTAATTAAGCCATTCGTTAAATTACAGCTATTCTTGTTTTAACGGTCTGGGGATATCGATAATTAAGGGTTGTTTCCAAGAGTTCGAACAAAATGTACGATGTTTTGCACGTCTAAAAGATATGTTAAGAAACTCTATACAGTAATGCTAGTGGATTAATGTGTTCGATGAATTGAATAATGTATTTAGTAGAAAGCCTAACACGATAGTTCCTTGTGACGAGCTGCTTTTGAAATTATCTACTTCAATGATATTATAAATGTGAAAGTTTGTGAATATGTTTAGATGTTAGAAGTACACGTAGAAATAGCTAAATGGATTTTGACACAACGACATACAGAAAGAGCATGTCCTGGAACTGAATATTTTTAACCCGAAGTAAGTTATGCTGCTGTTAAAATATATTTTATATTCGCCCGGATAGCGACCACCGTACACAAGGTGTTAAAACCTACCATATTGGCCCACGTAAGTAATTCGCGTTCTGGGGTCAGCCTGTGTATATCCGGTTCTAACAGGCCGGCATAATTGTGCTGCCGAGGGCACTCATCTCTCATCATTCGACATTCTACTGAACCCGCCTCTATTTACCATCAGGTGCAGTAGGAACACTGCAGTGTACAATGACGTTTTACAAATAGACACGTCATACACTAACAAAATGGCACATAAAAACGGCGCACTATTTGCTATATTCACGTACCTGTACACATAATTACAAATTGGCTCGAAGAAGGAATAAAAAGATGCAGCAGACATTCGTTAGAAAAGGATATATATACATCGACAGTTACGTAACAACGTTAGTGCCGCACGCTCATTGGCTGTTAAGTCGGGCAATTACCTTACTTTCGTCTTGCCAGTATTGAGCTCGGACAACGTATCAATGTAATAAAAACATCTTAGGCTGTGTAAGTATAAAAAAAACATAGCAGGGCTTTTATTCCACAAAACTTTTTCATGCAGACAAAGCCGCTAGAAACAGATAGTATAAATAGTTTAAATGTATTTTTAAACAATATTTTCTTCTACCAAACAGTATATGTCGCCGCAGCACTGGTGAATTTCCGGAGCGATAGTGGCGCCATCTATTATTACATCGAGGAAGTATTAGAAAAGGAGGGAGGTCGACTGTTGCCAATATAAGGACCGGCCGAACGACGAGAGCTCAGTCTTGTACGAGTGTTGGTTGAGTCTGGTTGGAGTCTTGTACGAGTGTTGGTTGAGTCTGGTTGGAGTCTTGTACGACTCTAGTAGTAGTCTTCAGCAGTCTTGTTTCACGCTCGAACCGAGCACATTGTGTATTCCGCTAGTGTTACTATGCAGTAAATTGTTATTGAAGTAAATAAGTGTTTCAATAACTGTCTGAATAAATATAGACCGGTGATACTTTACCGGTCACGTAAAAAAATAACCAAGTAAATAGTTTCACTCCGACATCAGAAGTGGGATGGACCTCTGAGAACTCTACGAGAACCTCCGAGGACTCTACGAGAACCTCCGAGAACTCTACGAGAACCTCCGAGGACTCTACGAGAACCTCCGAGGACTCTACGAGAACCTCCGAGGACTCTACGAGAACCTCCGAGAACCTACTAACCTTGCAAAATTGATTTTCTTAACGGTTCTGCTTATGTAACAACTGTGACAAAACAAGTTGCTTATAGTTTTTTTTTTTTTTTTTTTTTAATTTATTTAAGGGATTTTTGTACTAGTTGTGTACATATCAGTCCCATAATATATTCTTAGTCTAATACAAACATGCATTACATTAAGAATTAACATAACAAAATCAGCATATTGTAGTAGTTATATAGTATTATTATTATTGTATTAACTAATATAAGGCTACAAATTTAAACAAATCCACCGCTGCCTTCGATGATGGATCAACTAAAATTTTGTGATAACTGCCTATGTCATATCTTTTTAAACCATATGTTTCCATAAGCTTTTGTCTCTCATGTTGGAAGCGAACACATTCGACCATTATATGATGTATATCTTCAACAGTCCCGCAGGTTAAACAATTCGGTGTTTCACTTTTTCGCATCATATATAAAAATTTGTTTAGGGGCATGTGTCCTGATCTCAACCTGTGTGCTAATACAACCAGCTTTCTAGACAGCATTATATTACTAAACCACGGTATATGAGGAGGCTCACATTGAATGGACTTATACCAGATACCCTTTTCCAATGATCTAATATTAAAATATTCTTTCCAAAGCTGGTAACAATTTACTTTATATTTTGGTAGTAATTCTGAATAATCGGGTAAAATGTCAAATTCTCTTCCCTCTAATATACCTTTTTTAGCCAGCTTATCAGCTTCCTCATTACCTTTTAATCCAATATGCGCTGGGACCCATTGCAATCTGATGACTCCGCCTTTCCGAGTAAAAAATCAAAAAAGTTGGGAAAGTACTGTGTATGCTATCGATACACCTCTGATACCAGAGGCGCATCGAGCAATATGCTGCAACGCGCTTCTACTGTCGGAGCAAATTACTGTGTTCCTTTGACCAAGACTGCTGCAGTACCGAAGTGCTTCAGATATAGCAATAAGTTCCAACGACATTATACTGATACTAGAATTAATTTTAAAACAATTTAGATAAGTTTGGTCACATTGTTTTACAGATGGATCATAGAAGGCAGCTCCTCGGCCATTATTGCTTTTGGCACCATCTGTATAAATGACCCGCCATCCTAAATATTTGTTATTGAGTTCTTCTATTACATTACTTTTTAACAAATTAAGTTCCTGTAATTTTTTAGGCTCTTTTAAACAGTCCATCTTGAATACTATTGTATCATTAGAAACAATATTAGTAGCCCACGTTTCCATTGAAAACATAGTTAAAGGAGAAGAAGAATGTATATCATCTAAATAAACTTCCGCAATAGTCGTCGCCAATAAGGGCTTCTTTCTATTGTTCCAAAAAATGTTGTGTCTAAAAGAATACAAATGCGTTAAAAGATTGACCGTAACGTTGTCCTTCCAGGATCTAGCCTTTAAACAGTACTTTAAACCTAAGTATTTCCTTCTAATATGCAGTGGCGGTACACAGAGCTCGCTTTCCATCACATGAATGGGTGTACTTCTTATAAACCCTCCAACTATGCGCATTGCCTGATTCTGAACCCTATCCAATTTATTACAATGAACTTTCGCACTATTATCAAATAAAAAAGAAGCATAATCTAACCTACTTCTTACTAATGATATATATATTCTACGTAGATGAACAGGATGAATTCCCCATGAAGTACCCGACATAACCTTTAACAAATTAATAAATCTTTGTGCTTTATCAACCGTTATATTTATATGTTTTCTCCACCGTAAGGAACTATCAAGCCATACACCTAAGTATTTATACGACTGAACAGATTGAATTTGGCATTGATTAACTTCTATTTGCAACTGTTGTTTTATTTGTCCTCTACTAAAAATACAAAACTTTGATTTTGAAGTTGATAATTGCAGTCCTAAGGAGAGAAGTATATCTACTAATATTGTTAAAGCGTTTTGGATTTTGTCTATACTCGTTGATATATTTTTACTACTACTATAAAGAACAAAGTCGTCAGCATATTGACAAATATATACAGCCTTTATTTCCCTACAAATCGAAGAAGTCGTTATGTTAAATAAAAGAGGCGATAACGGGTCGCCTTGTGCTAATCCTTTACTGGTATACCTTTTTAACGTGACACCACAATCATCTTTTATTTCTAAACACCGATAGCTCAGAAAGTTCCAGAGGTATTCGCATATTAATTTTCCAATACCAAGACTGTCTAATATGGTGGTTGTTTTCTCCACTAGAACATTATTATAAGCATTATCAATATCAAGAAAACATGCAATTGTGGGTATATTGTTTGTAAAACCTAATTGAATTTGAGTCACTAAGCGAACTAAACAATCAATGCACGACTGTCCACGGCGAAAACCGGTTGTAAACGGCGATAGCACGTCATTCTTTTCAATAAACCATTCAACACGTCTCGCGATCATAGAATTAAATACTTTACACAGACAACATATTAATGATATAGGTCTCAATTTAACGGGCTGATTATCAGTGCCACCATACTTTGGAATAGGAACAATAGTGATGTCTCGCCAGTGATTTGGTACAACCCCAGTCTGTATAATTCTATTATATAGATACAATAAATAGTATTTTCCATTAATAGGCAAATTGTAAATCATTGAATAAGTAATTTCATCCTTACCTGGCGCCGTATCGTGTTTCTTAATGCAGTGACACATTTCGCTTAAAGAAAAATTCGCTTCTACCCTCTCATTCCTCGATCTAAAGGTCGGCTTACATGGTACGACAAAATCTGGTGCAAGACTACATAATAAAATTTCTTTATCCACTTTATCTATTACGACTTTTTGAGATCTATAACCTTTCATCCAACGTAAACGCCTCCACATGTTGGCGGCTGATACAGACTCGTTAACACTGTTGCACATTTTTTGCCAACCTAATAACTTAGCCCGATTTATGGCTATTTTAGAGGTTTTGATTTTTTCTTCAAGTATTTTTAAATTATTAGGGATAGGATTTTTTCTAAAACTCGCTAAAGCAAGGCGTCGCTCGGCCACTAATTTCGATAAGGAAGGGTTCCAGTAAGGTTTTGGTTTGAAGTTACTCGCAGGATTGTTACATATTTTAGTCATAGGGATACTCTTGTCAGCTGCGGATTGTATAACATTAATTAATGTTTCATATAATTTTTGTACACAAGTCTCTTTAGTAGGATAGATAATATTATCATTAATATAAGAAGAGTATTTTTTCCAATTCGCTAACTTTATATTTCGTTTTCTGGAAAATTTTAAAACGTCCTGATAGTTCAATTTCATTTTAATAAAGATATGGTCACTGCCTAAATTTTCACTTGTCACGCTCCAATCAAAATTAATTGCTATATTTGCTGCAGCAAAAGAAATATCTGGGGAGGAGCTCTGACAGTTATTGTTGATCCATTTAATTCTTGTAGATTGGTTATTATTGAGAGAAACATAGTTGAATTCTATCGCCGCATCATATATTTGCCTACCACGCGAGTTATTATTGGAGGACCATGTAGTATGATGTGCATTGAAATCGCCAGCAACTAAACAACTGTGTCGAAATAAGGAGAATATCGAATCCCAATCTGATTGAACAGTCCGTACCGCAGGGGGGCAATACACCAAAATTATATTTTTTAGACAACCACAGTTCATTAATTCAATACCTAATATTTCTATACCCTGATTCTGGTGAATGACATTACATACCTTAGCTTTGATGGAATTGTGTATCACTATAGCTATTCCGCCATATCCATCATTTCGGTCTTTTCGAAATATGTTGTACCCACTAATCCGCAACTGTAATTCTGTGTGTAACCATGTCTCTGAAATCAAGGCAATATGCACCTTATCTTGTAAAAGATAAAGCTCAAACTCTAATAATTTGGATCTCAAGCTCTGTGCATTCCACTGCATTATTGTCAAACAACACTGTTTTTGGACGTTATCCATTGTTACTCATGAACGTGACAATTCTGCTTAACAAACTTTCTTTTTTGAAATATATAACTAAACATCGTACACACTCTTCAAAAATCACACTACACACACTACTAAACTTTTCTATAAAACCTTTGTCTGATTTCAAAATGGCCTCCACTTTCTGTATTAATTTCGGTAAAATGTTTGTTGTAAAATTGTAATCAGACGTCTCCTTCAATTTGCTGTAATATCCCTGATTATCATTTTGTGTATATTCTGGAATTTCTATTTCCGATTCTGAAACTTCTACTAATTTCTTGTCGGCTTCTTTTTCTTTTGTTAACTTAGGTTTTCGTTTCTTTTTCTCGTTTATCTCACTTTGGGATCTATGCGATGTATCCTCTTTCCCAACTTTGTCGATTTTTTCAGAATCATTAGATGTTTCCATCTCTTCAGCGTGCACAATCGCATTTGTGATAAGTACATTTTTGTACGTTTGATTTTGAGTAACTACGTGATTGTACTTCCTATTTTGTTCTAGTTCTTCCGTTTCCGTGTCAGTTGTCTTCTTCTCCTCCAGATATATTACTAGCGCTTTTGATATGTGCAGTTTTTGCTACTCATTATACTCCTTATCTCTTTTCCTTTACGAACATTGGGCATCCCTTAAACAGAGCCATATGTGGACCTTTACAGTTAATACATTTAAAGGTATTAGTATCACAATTCTTATGTTTTTCTCCACATTTGGGGCATAAGATTTTATTCTCCGGGCAAGCTCGTATTAGGTGACCGAATTTCCAACAGCCAGAACACTGGCTTACTGGAAATGTGTACGGTTCCACTTTAAACCGACACCCGTATCCGAAGACATACGGGGGTAAAGTAGAACCTTTTATACCCAGTCGTACTGTCTCGCAGTCTACCCATTTGCCTTCTCCAGATAAACTTTTCAATCTTTTAAAAGAAACAATTTCTTGTTCACATTTTAAAACTTCCATAGCTTCTTTTTCATCAAAATCTAAGTCCACGTTCCGCACTATACCATATGAAATGGTTACCTCATTAGTCATGTGGCATTTGTAACCCATTGTCGTAAATTTCTCATGGTTCAACATTTTTCAGCATTTAACTTGTCTCCAAAATGTATGAATACTCGATATGGTCCTTTGTAGGCAATTTTAACAATATTCTGAAAGTTCTCAGCTTGAAGAAGTTTCGCCATTCGGAATTGTTTCGGCAATATCTCCTTAGAAGTCATACTTATCACATATTTTTCTGCAAAAGGAGTTTGTAAGACATCAGTGACCCTTCCTGGGGAGAGGATTCTTTGGAAAATCTTCTTGCAATTCGCTTACTCCTTCGTCTCACCTCCGTGAATTCATTTTCTCCAACCCCCGGAAGCACTATCATTATCGCTCGAATCATAAATTCGAAAGTCATCCTCCAATGCCTCCATGTAAACCCCCTCTGCGGGCACCTCACTGATGCCACAAACTGTAGGGTATTAAACTTTTTTTGTTGCCAACTAACCGCTAAAGAAGCGTGCGCTCGCCACGACGTTCGTTAACGAATAAGTTGCTTATAGTTCAAATTCGTTTATTCCTTAAAAATAATAATCTAGAATAAAATATCGTGAGAGTGGTACCTCTGAGCTAATTCATGTGTTACCCTTGTGCTAACCACGGGTCCTTGATGTATCCAAATGTGAACCCTGAGATACCGTTGGGACGCCTTGTGGAACCGTGATTAGACACGTGCACACCACAGATTCTAAATTGATAAAACAGCGCATTTGAGGGCGTCTTTATGTACTGTCCTTACAATAATAATGCTTTCAAAATAAGCAACATGGGTTGCTCACAGTTGTACGAATAAGAGAAAGTACGTTCTATTCTTACAGAATCAAAATCTACTTACGAGAATCAACGAGGCTGGCGCAGAGCGCGCGCCGCCTGTCAGTATGGCCGTGCTGGCGCAAATACAACGGTTCATCACATTTTTCGACTAGTACTCAGTGGAGTGAGCTGTGTCTTTACAACTTACCATATGCCACTCATTAAGAGTGAGCTTTAAGTTTGCCTGTATTCACGAGGAGTGAACATACTACTCGTGAAACCCATGTTCCATATCCAAAGCTATGTTGCTTACAAATAAATTGACTGAGGTGTACTGTGGAAGTAAACACCTTGGCAATGAGTTTCTGTTACAGAGAGAGCATGAACCAGCGATGCAGAGCACGCATCGCATTTCAGAATGGCCGTGTCGCCGCAGCACTGGTGAATTTCCGGAGCGATAGTGGCGCCATCTATTATTACATCGAGGAAGTATTAGAAAAGGAGGGAGGTCGACTGTTGCCAATATAAGGACCGGCCGAACGACGAGAGCTCAGTCTTGTACGAGTGTTGGTTGAGTCTGGTTGGAGTCTTGTACGAGTGTTGGTTGAGTCTGGTTGGAGTCTTGTACGACTCTAGTAGTAGTAGTCTTCAGCAGTCTTGTTTCACGCTCGAACCGAGCACATTGTGTATTCCGCTAGTGTTACTATGCAGTAAATTGTTATTGAAGTAAATAAGTGTTTCAATAACTGTCTGAATAAATATAGACCGGTGATACTTTACCGGTCACGTAAAAAAATAACCAAGTAAACAGTTTCACTCCGACATATATTATTATTCAAAAACAAGACATGACATTGTAACGTACATTGTTAATCTATTATATATATAAAATATCTTATATTATCAACATGTTAAAGGTATAAATTGAAAAAGAAAACATGTGTCATTTGTAAAATTTTCATTTATCTAGCTTCGTTAATCTCCTAAGAGGGCTGTGCTTGCGTCTGGGAATACATTTTTTTTCACGTAAATAAAAGAACTGTTCTAAACAAAAAGTAAACGAAATATCTTTTGGAATTACACACTACATACGTTATACCTTTGAACTGATTTCGTAAAGGGCAATACTGGAGTTTCTTGCCGGTTCTTCTTTGGTGGAAACTAGTTTCCAAACTGGTGTCGGAGTAAAAATTAGCGAGTATATAAATTAGGGGTTAAACGTAAAATTTGCATCAAAGCTCAATCAGGAGTTTTTGAAATGCGAACAAATGAATAAAATAATGATTTACTGCACTTAATAGTTTGAGCGTGATGGGTTATGAGAGAAATAACACAGGATTGAAATACTATCAGTAGATTTATTGAGAACAGTAATTACTTATTAGCGCAGCAATGACGAAACTACAACAGGTAGAAGTAGACTAAAGGATGTAGGTCATGCTTACATATATCAAGTGGCGCCAACAAGCGGCATAATGCAGTACTAAGATAGCTCACATAAATTGTTTGGTTTATACTTTATCTATATATATAAAAACGAATCCCTATTTCCCTTGGTCACGCCATCACGCGTGAATGGGTGGAACAATTTCGCTAATTGTTTTTTTGTTGTATTAATGATTGTCAGGAGAAGGTTCTTATGAAAGAAAAAATTAAGGAAGTAAGGAAGTTGAGCGGAACGTTAGAAAATTCAAGAAAAGTTAATTTCAGCGATTGACAGAATGCGCGCTGCAAATTCATAGTTAAGGCGGGACAACGTCTGTCGGGTCAACTAGTCTAACTATACAGTTTCAACAGAGCGTGCTGTGGCTAGAAGATTTTTTTTATGTAATAAGGAGCAAACGAGTATACAGTTCACCTGATGGTAAATGATCACCGCCCGCCATGAACATCTGCAATACTGCCGTGCTAAGCGCAAAAGTGGTATGTCAGGGAATATCAGCCCTGTATTATATACTTGCCCACTACTGAGCACGGGCCTCCTCTACTACTACAGAGAGGGATATTAGGCCTTAGTCCACCACGCTGGCCTAGTGCAGATTAGTAGACTTCACAAACCTTCGAAAATTCCTAATAGAGAATATCTCAGGTATGCAGGTTTCCTCACGATGTTTCCCGTCACCCTTAAAGCAAGCGATAGCTCACAAAGAATACACACATAATTTTTTAAAAAAGTCAGAGGTGTGTGCCTTTGGGATTTGAACCTGTGGACATTCGTCTCGGCAGTCTGTTCCACAACCAACTAGGTTATCGCCGCATAATGGGAAACCTAATTTCGAGCTAATCGAAGTTTTGTAAATATACTTTTGTATGTAAAACTGAGATAGAGAAACTCTTTTAAAGTTTTTTTTAGTAAGTTCTAAACAAGACTGTTAGATAAGTTCATTGGATGGGTATTTCTTTAAGCTACCTGAAGCCATCAAAATCAAGATTTTGATTTTTTTTCGAAATACTGCTTTTGAGTTTAGCACGGCAGAAAACCAGAAGGCATAGAGATGCGATGTTGAGTTCCGGTCTTGGAGCTGAATGAAGGTAAATACTGGTATAATATTTTATGCCCATTTTTTTTTATTTGTATTTTGTTTGTTCCATGAATAAATGATAATTTTTTTTTCCTGCCTAGCAGTTGCAAAGCGTTCATATAATCTGATTCCTACCTGCTTCCCTTTTAGATTTCGGGTGATACTACAATATATTTAATAAGTTAATTATAAATTTGGCTATCAACTAGGCTATGAACAAGAATAATAGATTAATTTCTTAATTAGGTACATAAATGATAATTTAATAATGACATCTATCGGCCTTCTAGCCATTGTTTGTTAACTTAATCGATATCGAATATCGATTAATTATGTTTAACAAAGTTTAAATAACAACGCTAGATGGCGCACCTTGTATATTTTTTACCAGAAATTTCAT
Source organism: Manduca sexta (assembly GCF_014839805.1). Taxonomy (NCBI): domain Eukaryota; kingdom Metazoa; phylum Arthropoda; class Insecta; order Lepidoptera; family Sphingidae; genus Manduca; species Manduca sexta. Next base: position 1,418,147 of record NC_051118.1, on the reverse strand, counting down.
TGCGCAATTTAATGCGAGCGCGAGCGGTTACATGTCGTAGTATGTTTTTATACATAGATGGCAGCACTTTCTAAGACTTACTACTTCAGTATTCGTTGGAATTCTGCGATAGATATGGGCAAAGGGAACCTAAGACTGTTTGACTTAGGGGTGTAGCTACCGCTGAATCAGTCGTATGAGTGATTCGGGGCTCCTGAACTTTGGGGCCCCTCTTGGCCAATACCTACATTGAACTATGCAAGCGCCCAAAAGTTCGCGCTGTCCTGAAGGGCCCCTAACAAGTTTTAGATACAGGGCCCGTCTGAGGTAAGCTACGCTACTGGTTCGGCATCACGTTAATCGATTACCTACGTATTGTAGTCACTGTTTATGTCAATCAAACGTCATAATTTATGATGAACGAATAACGCTTGTTGTTATTTAAATTGTTAATATAAGTAATTTATGTAGACAAGTACACATAAACTGTTGGTCTTTTTGACGAATAAGATACCTATTTCTTTGAGGAAATTACGTTTACTACGTTATGTTTTGAGAAATCATTTATAAGTAGGTATTGTGATTATAATTTAAATGTTTTTGTGAATCATATAACAAATGAATGGTTATATTTATAGTTAATAAAAAGAGAATTATTATCTACGTATTATGTTTTGATTAATTAATGTTTAAATTACCTACACATAATAGGTACTTTAGTATGTATGTTAATGATTGTTGATCTAGCATTAACACTAATCCGCTGTCTTAATTTTTGTTTTCGGTCAAATTGTTTTGATTTGTGGTTGGTCTCTCATATGTGAGAGTTCGCCTGGGTAGGTCCCACTGCAATATCTATTTCTGCCGGTAAGCAGCAGCGTGTAGTCACTGTTGTATTCCGGTTTGATGGACATTGTAGCCAGTATAACTACTAGGACACAGTAAGACTTAACATCTTATGTTCCAGGATGGCGAGCGTGGTGGATTATCAAACAGTACTTTGTAATTCAAGGCGTTGGATGATGTTTCTACTGTTTATTGGCGGTCGTATCGCTTACCATCGGGCGAACGGCTAGCTCGTCTCGTCATTCAAAGGAATAAAAAAATGTTAACTGAGGTTACAATTGGTTGCCTCGGGTTCCCTTTGGACAATTTATCCACCGCCACTACTGCGAACATGGACTACGTAAACGCAATTTATTTTGACAATTGAAGGTTGATATAGAAAGTATGAAACTCAAACTAACCAGCCTTATGTTCGAAAAAAGGTTAAACTAGAATTTTTCGAAAATAAACGAAGGTTTGCGAATATGTTCAGTAGACGTACAAAATTATAAAATCAATAACTTACGTTGAACAAGGCCTTTATGTAGGCCGAAGTTCTCTTATGAATAATAGTGAGTTTAAAAGATTTACTTATCTTTTTTGTCAAAAAAGTAGCTGAACAAATTCAAAATTTCAAATGGCTTTTAAACCTGTATCCCTATCAAAAATCGTTTTTACTTCACTAAAATGTTTTTTACAAGGCTTACTTCATTTTAGATAAAGAAAAATTAATATTTCAATTAAAGTTAATTTGTAGAAGCATTTTGATGTTTTTAATTTGGGCATCTACTGGCACTGAAGTCTCCTACGGGCTGTCAGGGGACAAACCAGATGTTAATGGGGTTCACTATGTCTAAACATGCGGTATGCGAAAAAATTAGGTAAGTCAAATGTCCGCCCTGTGGAATGGGGGCGTTTGGAGAATATCACCACAGTATCCACGACTAATAGGGACCACGATGGGGGTCGTCGACGGGCAGCAGGGGGCTGTCCGCCTTAGTGCGTTTTGTGCTGCTTTGCACACATCGGTTGACACCCGGGATGGACGGCAGTGTGCAGTAGGCCTCATGCTGCCGTTGACTCCGAGAGCGTCCTACGATGCGCGGGGGCTTCTGAACCCCCCCCCCCCCCTGCCCCAGGAGACGGCCGCAAGGCGGCACCGCGCAGAGACGGCTGCAGACAAAGACTCAGACACTATACGTCCGAGAAAGCCCGCAGTCGTCCCTAATGCGCCGAAGAGGGCCACCGTGGAGTTTTATTTGGTATGCCGTACGTTGTATATAGGTTAGGGTCTCGGCCCGGCGGTTGCCCGAAGGTCGTCATCAAATCTGGGCGGCGCAACGTCATAAGGCACGGTGACCCCAACATAACCGCTCAGTCACCCTCCATGAAGGTTCGGCGGTAGTCATACGGCACACTCTCCACGAAAACAAAAAAAAAGTTAGTTAAATGTGAATTGAATCAAAAAACTTCAGCTTTCACAAGTCCCCCTCGCCGCCATTTTTTGTCACGATTGTCATATAACTGATAGTCCGCGCTGCGTCTATGTTTTGTTTTCGACTTAAGAAATCGCGGTAACTATGTTATTTTTAAGTCTAGAAAATTCAGTGCTACTAGAAATAAATAACTTATCGGGATAATGTTACACCTTGCCGGAGAAAATTATAAACTGTAATTTTTTTTGGTATGTCAAAGGACGAACAAAAAAACCATCGTCCATCCGCTGTTCATCGCATAATAAAATTAAGACTTATTAAGAAGTAATATAACAATATACTATTTAATATTTTTTTCCAAATAATATATTACTGATGAATATTTTGCGAAATAACAGGCGACAGAGATGCTCAGGGGTCCACCCCTGTTAATTCATGAATGTAATCCCGATGACATCAAGCAATTCTTTCACAGAGAAAAACAATTTAAAATAAGACGCCGCCTAGCAAATAATTATAAAAATTAATTGCTTCTTGCAAATTGTCAGACCGGATAATGTGCCGATATGTTTTGTAAGTTTAAAATAAATCTATTATCTGACTGACATACAATATATTACGTGACGTTTAACAATAAAATCAGTACCGATCTATTGTTTAACGGAACAACATGAAGGCCATTCCACTGTTTTACAGCTGTTGCGACAATGGTCGATATTTATATTTTTAATAGTCTATAATATATCCACTGATAGGGGAGTACCTAGTATGGCGGCGAGTGGGTTGAACTATCAATACTGAGAGGGTTGTGCAATCGTATGGAAATTTCAAATTAATTTATTTACCTATTTTGCGAGCATATATATAAACAAAAATAAAAAAAACACATGTATTTTTTCTTCGTATCATTTACTTCTATAGTTTATACCTTAAACCGATTTTGAAAAGAGCAACAACAGATTATCTTGCGCGTTCTTGTCTGATGAGAACTGCTTTCCGAACTAGTGGTAAAGCCATCGTTTTCATTTTTATATACTGTACAGATATGTTGTGATATTTGTAGAGGGAATGGTATATTGTCTACAAATTTTGCTGGATTTCTATCAGCGCCATGGCTATTTGGTTGAAGGTTAACTATCGCAATGATTGGCCAATTATTAAAAGAAACAATTACTATTCTGTTGACAGAATTTAGTCACTCGTTTTATATAAGATAAGTCAATCAAATGGCTCCTACGATGGTGAATGAACTGACTCCTAAGAAGTAAAGTAGTTTTTGCAAAGAAAAAATGGCAAGAATTTTTTGAGTTTGCTCTTTTTAAGAATTTGTTTAAAGATATACTTGGTTGTATAATATGATTATATTTAATTGCAAAATAAAAAAAACAATTTCTTTTTTTATTTTTGACAATTATCGTTCGCTTTAACATTGTGAGGAAACCTACATACCAGATAATTCTCTAAAAATACTTTCGAGGGTATGTGAGGTTTGGCAACCCGCACTAGAAGTGCATTATGCCTAGGGTATGTGAAGTCTGCCCGCACTAGGCCAGCGTGGTGGACTAATGTAAACCATACACGCTACGGTCTACCGGAGAGGTCATCTGCGCAGGTATCAATTGAAAGAATTGATTTTCGATTCTGCGCCGGTCGCCTGCACAGGCTTAAAAATCTGCACAGGTCTATTCTCACACACATTGCGGTCTATCGGCGCAGGCATACCTGCACCGATGGACCTTTCCGATGGACCGTAGCATGTATGGCAGCCATAAGGCCTAAACTCTCACAGTAGTAGATGAGACCGGAGTTTAGCAGTGGACATTATATAATACAGTGCTGATATTATTATACGCTTTACAAAGTAACTTGTAGTATAATTGGCGATGAACTGTTGAACCTACATCTAGTAATTATAGATTACGCTAAAGGAAATCTAGTCAGGCGGATGTCCTCGTAATGTGTGGTAATTAAGGAAAAACCAGCGGAGAATGCACGTGTATAAAGTCTTCAGAAATGGCGGTAATTACGTGTTTTTATGTCTTCGTAGTTCAAGATTTACTATTAGAGGTAACTAATGCACACGCTCACATCTTTTATATGTTTTTATAATGGTTTTAATTGACGACACGAGCTTGCCGATTGCCTGGCGGTAAGCGATACAACCGCCCATAAACAGTAGAGACAATATCCATCACCTTGAATTACAAAGTGTTGTTTGGTATTCCACTGCGCTCGCCATCCTGAGACATGAGATGTTAAGTCTTATTATGTCCAGTAGTTAGTCTCGTTTAGTTTTTTGTTAGTAGTTAGTTACTGCTTATCCTCGAAGGGGTAGGCAGAGCCACAACTGGTACACGCACTTTCCGCCGTATGTATTCAATCAAAATATATACATATGTATAAGTGTTCATGAATACTTCGCACTACAGCCAAGTATGGGGCACGGTCTTACTGAAAAAAAAACTGGTAACACTGCGAGTCGCATCCCTATTTCAGTACCCTTCGATCGGCGCCTGATGAGCGTCGGCTATTTATTATTACTTTTGTACATTTTTTTATAATAAAGAAAATAAATACATAACCAAGTTGCTAAGCTGATTTTTTTACAAACCCAAGATGCGCAGGTGCGACTTCAAAGAGCAGTAAGTATAATATTATATATATATATAGCGAAGCCCCGGGCCAAGTCTAATTTTTTCTTTTAATACAGACATGGCAAAGTGCCTCCACTGTACCTGTTAGGAAGTGAAGTACAGTCCAGATAGTGTCGACAAACGAGAGACTCACCAATCGACACTATTAGGCCGGCTTGTTTGCAATAACGTTCAGTAGTTTAATAGTAAGGTACGCAGAGACCTTGTTACAAGTTCGGGAGTCGTACCCGCTGAGCCGTGACAAATCGTAGTGTTATGATGCAACTAACCGCTTTCTCCAACGGCCTCTCGATGATTGTACTGCTCGCTGAAACATAATATACTACAACTATATGCGTGAGAGTTTTCAAAGATGATAGATATTACCGTAAAATTAATGCCATAAATTACTTATTAAAGCCGCATTTAGAGGCGTTAAGTGATTATTACCCATTTTTAAATTTCGAATATTTCTCCAGAAAGTCAACGAAATTTTAAAATCTTTTTTATTACATTTTTCTTGTATTTATTAAAAATATTAAGCGTTAATTCACTCTGGATGTAAACATAATTGAATAACAGAAAAGTTTTAGTAATTTAATTAAAATTAATTAAGTTTAATTTGATTGTGTAATATTAATTATAAATAAGTGAAGTTTCTGACTTGATAAAGGTCGAAGGAAAACGTTGGATGCAGGCCGTTTTGACAGGTTGCTTGGGAAATTGGCGGTAGGCCTCTGTTCAGGAGAGGACTTTATGAGCCTGAGAACGTTTCTGAGTGCGGCGGTACATATTATGTTATCTTAGTATAGAAAACTAAAACATTTTTATTTAATTATATGGCTAGGCATTGATCGTCGCTCCACAAATATGAAAACTCTTGCTAATATAAATGTCCTTCTGTGTATTTCCAAGATAGAAAGACTATATCCGTGTGCCAAATTTCATCCGAATCCGTTCAGCAGTTTCTGGATTTACTTCTAACAAACACCCAACCGTATTTAGAAACGTTCACATTTATAATGTTCATATGATTTCTAATAACGCAACGTCAAAATGAACCTGTATAGTACAGTAAAATAATATCTAGTGATTTAATGAATATCAAATATATTATAATAAAATTATGAATATCATTTTATTAGAACGTACTGTACTGGTGGTAGGTTTCTCAAATGTAAGTCTCCGCTTGGTTAGGTACCACCGCAATGTCTATTTCTGCCGCCAAGCAACAGTGTCTAGTCATTGTTGTGTTTGAAGGACATTGTAGCCAGTGTAACTACTGAACATAATATGACGTAACATCTCATGTCTCAGAATGCCGAGCGCAGTGGAATACCAAACAATACTTTGTAATTCAAGGTGTTGGATGGTGTTTCTGCTGTTTATGGGCGGTCATATCGCTTACCATCAGGCGAATGACAAGCACGTCTCGTCATTTAAAAAATATAAAAAAACATAGGTTATCCTTAATCATCTCTATTCTTGTTTTAACGCTGGTATACAATTGAATTTTTATGGCCGGTGAAGATCAATTTAACATGATGTGACCTACTTGCTTCACTTATTTCTATGCTATAAAAAAAAAAAACTTGGTTCCTTACTGGTAAGCGACCAAAACCGCGAGCAATATTAGGAAAATATAATACTACGTAGTTGAGGTATTAAACACGCATAATTACCTAAACTAAGCATCATGAAATCAATAGTGCATAAAACTAAAACACGCAAGCACTGCGTTTAGGCATTTGTATAAATATATCTTACCCACACACGTACAAACACACTCACGCCTGTTAGTCTCCAAAGGGTAGATATAGGCGTAATAGTGCACTAACTTTTCCCCGTGCATATTTCATCCCATGCTGTGATGGAGGCGGGCCTATCACCATATCGGACAGAAATTCCAGTCTTCGGGCTTATACTGAGCAGAAGAACCCAAATATCACTTTGTCTACCGCGGATTCGAACCCAGGACCTCAGAGCGCTGCCGTACCGCACATGCAGTACATCTACGCCACTAAGGCAGTCTATTATATATGAGCAACACATACATATATACATTTTTTTTGTTTGCACTCCTCTATGTGAACTTGTCTATATGATCATGTTTGTCAGTAAAACTACAGAAATTAATTACAAATAATATTATTCTCTTATATGTTTTAAAAAAGCGACGATAGACTAGTTGGTTGTAGAACGGACTGCCGAGACGAATGTCTGCAGGTTCGAAATCCAAGGGCACACACCTCTGACTTTTATAAATGTGTGTATTCTTTGCGAATTTATCGTTCGCTTTAACGGTGAAGAAAAACATCGTGAGGAAACCTGCACATCTGAGAAGTTCTCTTTAGGAATTTCGAAGGTGTGTGAAGTCTACCAACCCGCACCAGGCCAGCGTGGTGGACTAAAGCCTAATCCCTCTCAGTAGTAGAGGAGGCCCGTGCTCAGCAGTGTCAAGTATATAATACAGGGCTGATATTATTATTATATGTTTTAAAACTTTTTGTTCGTAGAAACATACAATTTTGAGATTATTTGACACTAATTTATACACCAGGAAATCTATTATAAAATTTACAAAAAAAAAACAGCTTGTTTTTATTACATTTCTTGTCTAATATGAATAAGATTTTATGATATGTTAATAACCCATGTATGAGTGTTGCCGATCGAACACTGAGCACGAAGCTAAGATGCCTTCCTACAATTTTTAATGCTTATAAAAACAAAAACAATATGGAACGACATATTTGAGCGACAAGTCTATCGCAAGAATGTGTTATTTTTAAACTTTATATTACCGTTCATAATACTACCCACCTAACCGAATTTCGGCCACGGCGGCCACACTCAACAGAGATCAGCCAGGTACACAGGAGATATTATAGTGCACATTTGTGTGCGCCATACACAGGTGCACTCTCTGTTCCTTCACTATCATAGTCCGGTAAGACGGCAATCCGACATGATCGAAGAGAGATCAGGCGCAGTACCAACGGCTTTGCGTGTTTTCCGAGGTATGAGGATATCACACCGCCAACTTGACTCTGAGCTGCGACTGAATAATTTTTAAGATGGAAAAACCAAGTCAAAATTAAATTGGCCCGACTCGGAATTCGAACCCAGGACCTCAGCGTGGTAGTTGTACTCGTACCATGTACATTGTCCAATCACAACTACACCACCGAAGTAGTCCTCCATTTTAGTGTTAAAAATTGTCGAAAATCATCTTGATTACAGCGCTTGATTTAGCAGTGGCGATAGGGTCTATGTAACCCGATTCCTGCCGGTTTCGCTTTTTATACAATTTAAGTTTTTTTTATAGCTTTGAATATCGAGACGAGCCCACCGTTCGCCTAGTGGTAGGCGATAAGACCCATAGACAGCAGAAACACCATCCAACACGTTGAACTACAAAGTATTGTTTGATATTCCACTGCACACGGCATCCTGAGACATGACATGTCAAGTCTCACTATATCCAGTAGTTACACTGGCCCTACTGGAAGCGGTCCGCATCCAGCGACCTTCTGCGAATATTATGAGGTCGTTTGTCCGTCTCGTGGGACGTCTGACGCTGCATATTATCGGGTTCCTACTGAGCAGAGAAACCCAATCACACTTGCTCGCAAACGTTATTATTAAATGCTATAATTAAAATTTTATTTTCATGTTAACACCGTCAGTTATGGTCCAGCGAGCTGCCTGAGAAATAAAACTGGATTCTGTTTCCACCAAAACAAAATATTTATTCCTTTTGCAATTATTTATTTCTGTTATTTTTTAAAGCGTACAAATATGACGTATGTTTATCCGTCGCTAGTCGACATAATTATGCCGGCCTATCTGTTACCCGATATACACAGGCTGATATGCGAAAGCGACGCGTGCGCTATGGCGGTTTTTAAACCCTATGTTCTTATACATTCCTTCCTAACTCACCGTGGTGGTGTAGTTGTATCTGTGTGTAGAGCCACAAGATCTGTGGTTCGGAACCGGGTTGGGTAGTATTTCATTGCTCCATATCAGTCCAGGGTTTGGAGTTCTATCCATGGCAATATACACCCCCCTACGTACGTGAGGTCTTACAGACCTGATATTTTTTATATTTTTGTCCTTTCATTTGGGTGAATTAGCGACCTTTGTCTACCTCTAGGTATAACAGCGTGATACCTAATATTTATTTTTGATTTAGCCGAGTCATGGACTTTGCACATAAATTAATTATATTTGCACCATGTTTGTTCGATTTTTATAACCTTTAAGATAATTAGATTTCATGATAATTGTGTCAAATCCGTCAAGCAGTTTTGTGACGTAGGCACCTATTGACAGATGTTATTATTTTACATCATGACTATATATTATATAAAAATAAATGTGTGTGTCCCCTGTAGACTCTAAAATCTAGTAATTGTAATGAAATTTTCAAATAATCGTCTGATTAGTCCAGCAAGTGATCCTGTGAAGTTTGTTGGCAATCGAACCAACAAAACACCTTGCAGGAGCTATCCATAATTATGCAATAAGAGAGAGAGGAGTCAACGGACTGTGACAAGGATGCATAGGTTTCGTGACGTCACATATCATAATGTTCAGTATAAAAACACAGAATGTGAATTGTAAGAAAATATATTATATCTTTGGCTATACATTAAAGTATACGAAAAGTGCAAAACATGTGACGTCACAGCGAGGAAGTTCACGCAAATGTGACCACGTGTGGCAAGAACGGGTGGCGTTAAAAAATATGTAATTCGTGTGACGTCATTAATGGCTAGCCCCCAATAGATAAATAGTGATACCCTTGCGAAGTCGGGAATTCCATAATCTATATCTATATCTATCTATCTATCATCTATATCTATACTTATAATAAATCTGTAGAGAGGTCAATTCTGTACATGAAATATATTTCCAAAATAACTATCAGGGGGTGATTAGGGATCGATACTGATGCCAAAAATGCAATTAGTAAAATTTTTGTCTGTCTGTCTGTCTGTCTGTATAACCGTTATAGAAACAAAAAACTACTCGACGGATTTTAACGAAACTTGGTACAATTATTTGTCATACTCCTGTGCTGGTTATAGTATACTTTTCATCACGCTACAATTAATAGGAGCAGAGCAGTGAAGGGAAATGTTGGGAAAACGGGAGAAGTTACTCCATTTTTAAGCTTCCGTCGCGTGTGCAACCTTAATGGTTAAAGCTACGCAGAAATCATGTATGACGGAAATGTTCTTCTTAAAATTATGTACAAAATATCCCACGACAGCATATGTCTATCTTTTATGGTTGACTCACAATAACACGTGTAACTCCCGATAGCTTAGCAGTTCGAAGCTTTCTCATTATATTTGTCTACTCTTACGTTTATAACACTCTCAGTCATCCCTAATTAAAATAGTTAACATTATTAAATATTCCATAAAAAAGAATCATAGAAATCGGTATAGAAACACCAAAGTTATACATGACATACGCTAATAATAAGCCATCACGCGTGAATACTGAATCATGCTATAAGCTTCCTTCGATTTCACCAGGATCCCATCATCAGACCCTGACCGGACAATCGGACCACCTGCATAACACCATACATTAAAAAAACATCCCGACAAATTGAGCACCTCCTCCATTTTTGAAGTCCGAAATCCACGCGGGCGAAGCTGCGAGCGGAAGCTAGTATTTAATAAAATAGACTCGTTGTTTTCGCTGCTACGTTCGCGTAAATTTATTTTGTTAGAATAAAAGTCCTACGCCTGGAAAAACTAAAAGTCCTTTGCGGGATAAATTGAAGACCTTATTATAAACCAGGACAAGCTATCCGTGTGCCACCCATCCAAATCTGTTAAGCTGTTCTTCCTTTACTTGTAGCAACCACCTAGATATAACAAACTTTGTATAAAATAAGCCCCTTTGATGATAATAATTACTTCCTAACAAATTCGGCCACGGCGGCCAATCTCAACGGAGATCAGCGACGCAAGAGATATTATAGTGCACAAGTGTGTGCGCAGTACACAGGTGCACTCTCTGTTCCTTCAAGACCCTTTATATATTTCTTCGGGTTAAAAAAGTAGCGCATGTCCTTCCCAGGGTCTCAAATTATCTCCATACCAAATTTCATCAAGATCCGTTTGTTTTTTATCGCGTTCAGACAGACGCGATGGGAAATGTTTTATAATATATAAGGATAAGATCTCTGGTATTTAAAGTTGCATACCTCGGTTCCGCAAATAACACTTTCATATTGTTCTGGAACCTTCATTTATAATAAAACCATTCACACGGCATTGACATTTTATTATTTCCTCCATTTTTATGTTCAGACACGCGCCATGCATACATATTTATAATCGATATTAACAAGAGTGTAGAAAGTAAGAACCACTGAACGGATTCGGATGAAATTTGGTATACAAAGACCATATTTTGGATTTAATATAAAACAACATCCAACACGCTTTTAGCCCCGAAGGGCTAAGCAGAGTTGCAATTATGGCAACATATTTGTCATTTGTGTTCCGTCCCGTGATGTGATCGGAAGCCTATCGCCATATCAAGTACAAATTCCAGATTCCGGGCTGATATTGATAAGAAAAACCTAATATCACATTGACCGATCCGGAATTCGAACCCAAGCAATATAATTCTGCCACCGACGCTCTTAATCAACAATAAATAACCACAGATCGTTGAACTCTCCTCTCCGATGACCTCCAGAACGTAAATATTATTTTCAAAACTGGTTTCGGCCAAATTCAATACACTATTTTGATTAAGAACTTAATTGGTTTTATTTATTAGGTATACGGAAGGGATGACATCATGCACACATCACGCTTTTAACCCCGAAGGGGGAAGCAGAGGTGCAACAAGGTTAGGTGATAGAGGGCGTATTATAGCATCGGACATAAATTCCAAACTCTAGGCCGATACTAAGCAGAAAAAAACAATATCACTTTGCCCAACTCGGGATTCGAACCCAGGATCTCAACAGTGGTGGTCACCGTTACAGTCTGACTTGAGTCGAGTTATTTATTTACATTATAATAAAAACAGTGTATATTTTTAATTTGTTTTAATTGGAAATTTACAATAACTACGTATTACCTGGCGTACGGTCAGCCTCTCACATCATGGGACAAAACACAGGGCAAAAAGTAGGTATCCTGGTAGAGCCTCTGCCTACTCTTTCAAAATAAAGGCGTGATGTGTGTTTTTGTACATATGGGTCATTTTGACATTGCGTTATTAAATGAAACCACGTACTCGTTTTCACCTTTGCTGGCATTGTGCCAAAAATCATCCTTTGATAACGAATATTTTTACCAAAAATCCTGGTTTTAGTTTTCAGATTTTTTATCATTTTGTAGTTTAATGAAAATATGGCGTGTGCGTGAGTGTATTTCTGACTGATAGTATGATGTTAGCGCTAGGACGAATTTTCTTAGAGTAGTAGTAGTGGCATTTCTGCGCATAAAATTAAAATTACTTTTTATTAATATGTATTTTGTTCGAAACTTTTTCAATATACATCTACAGCTCAAGTAACTTATTAAAAAGTATTATTTCCAAGTACAAAGTATGTGGTTTTATTCTGTAACGCAATTTCAAAATGATTATGTATAATCTTATAGATAAAAATAAGTTAGAGGTACTCAGAAAAAGCAATTAGCACTTCAAGACTAAGCAGTATCAACTACTTACCCGCATGGTAAAACGTGTACTTAGTCATAGACTTTAATCATAACTCAAATAATGTTACTTTATGTTATGTTAAAATGAACGCGTAGTGATTCTCATCGAAATGATGCATTATTTTCATCATGGAAATAGTTGTCGCCTAGCGACGTGGAATTAATACTAAGTTACAACAGAAACGACACTTCTTGTAATCTGTTTAGAAAGATCTGTCGTCTCAATTATGAGCAATCTAAGGATTATAATAATTCACTTTTCAGTAGCATCTCAAGTAAACATTTGCCCCCTTATTCATAGACGTTATTTAAGGACGGAGCATTGCTGCAAAGAAAGCCGGGAACAACACCTAGTACATAATCTTTGTATGTTTGCGTCTTGTGATGTCTATTGTAATAGTGGCGAAGGGTGATATTTTTCAAAACGTAACCATAGGTAAAAAAATTGCTTTAGTTAACATATCGCGGCCAAATTAACAGAGCACAAAAACTAAGACAAACGTAAACCTAAAAGGGAAGCAGGTAAGAATCGATTTGTATAGACACTTCTCCACTGTATTGTAATACTTTATTTTTTTTACCTATACTTAAATAAATTCGTTGACTTGTTCTTGTAAAATGAGTCATCACAGCCTAGTAGTGCGGTGTAGGAAAGTAGCTGTCGCGAATGGTCTTTTTTTTAATTAAAAAATAATTTTATTAAACACAAAATATCTATACGTAATATGCAAAGTGCGAATTTTACAGTAATGTACGAAATTAATAAGTATTGATAACGGTCCCCACACTATGTAAGCCTGTATTTTGTATCTAAAATATCTTTAATGTGGATAATATAAAGGTTTTTCCACATGTGTTAATTTATTACTACGTCGATGTCGATCTTAAGCTGTTATTATGAGATGCAAATCAGTATCGCTCTTAAGTACGACGTCAGCTGAGACGCTATCAAATTATTAGCATCGTTAGGTCATCACTATTTACCACACAGATATCAACATCTTGAGTCGCAGCATATGACGGATTTTGACAGCAGTTTTAAAGCTCTTAGATGACAACTTAAACTTTGTTTATTAAATAGTTCAATATTCTCAATTTGCAACTGGCATAATGTACAGCAATTGCCATTATAAAAATAAAAATGAAATAGTTCAATACATTGATTAATATCTACTAGAGATGTTACTCAAAGGTGACATTGGTTTATTAATAGGGACCTTAGTAATATACGTGCAGAAGTTGATAAAGATGTTGAAAGTTAGAAACAAACACAAAAACACCCCAACGAGTTTGGATAAACATTACAATTAAAATATTACTTCCGTGTCATTCTTTTTAAAAGTTGTATTAATATTTTTTATAAACATATTTATGAGAAAATATTTGAAAGTCTCATTTTATATACCATAATATTTAATATATATAGTGTGAAAAAGCTTTTACCGCGATATTTTAACCTTTGTTTAATACTGGAATTATTAATCATGATAACTTCTACTTACCATAAAATATAACTAGTCCAATTTCCAGTGAAGGACTTAAATTACCCACCTCATTGTCAACATAATAATCAATAAACAGTAACAAAGCAATTATACTGCCTGGAGCTCCACATAAGTCACATAAGTCACACAAGTCACAACACCTTATATTTTTAACCATAATATTTTAGTAATGAAACCACATTCCTAAGAAGAACTATATTTAAGTAAATATTCATTAATCTTCGGAAATATCATCTCGCCGGTGTACTGGCTATAGGTCACGTCTAGGTGGTTCCACCGAGGGTCCTTCACCACCACTGCTTCTAGAACATTCGGCAGCCTGGCCAGCAACCACTCTACGTCTTTTGTGTCCACTAGGCCGTCGTTCCTGCCGTAAATAGCGACCACTGGAACAGTAACTGCAGTCAGATTGTAGTCCGGAGGGAAGGCAGTACCATACAGTGCAAGATTCCGCTCTTTTCCATAGTCGAATTTTCCATATCTGTCAGTGTTCATCACTTGCCCGTACCACGCCATGTTGTGCAACGAAGTTCCAGCAGGAAAATGGCCAAATAGTGTCCTTGTCGTCTCATTCGTCACAGACCCTGGATGTAGAGAATCGACAGAGTCAAACATGTTCATTCCGGTCGCGCACAATTTGTCAGTTATATGATTTAGCTGGCAGAAGAATGCTACAAACTCCTGGCTTAGAGAGCCTTTTGAGAACAATTCCACGACACCAGTTGAGGTTAAAAACCATTCCATTTTCATTAAAGTCGTTGTTAATAGTTTGTATAACCGAGAACTGGTGTTTAACTGTCTCGCAGCAGGCGCTAGGCCGATCATTACTTGGGCCTTATTGCAATAGTCCGGCCTTTCGGAACACATGATGATGTAGGCACCAGCTCCTTGCGAGTAGCCGATGTAGTTGAGCTTACTGGTGGCAGTCTGCTGCAGAACATAGTCGACCATAGCGGGCACGTCATAACGTCCAATTTCGTCGACGCAGAAGTTCCAAAAAGCAGTATCTTCTGGCTGCAGGCGGGTGTGGGCTCGGGAGTAGTAGTTCCCTCGTACATTACCAAGCCAGAGATCATGGCCCGCGTCCGCCAGGAGGTAAGCGAGACCAGCAGCTGGCCCCGCGTCTGCGAATGAGTCAGCACTCTGTAATAATCCATGCATAAGCAAAGTCGGCGTGCCTCTCTCCTTCCCTGGAGCTCTCATACGAAACACCGTAAGCAGGTATCCATCCTCAGTCTCCACTATATGCTCTTCTGACTCGTACCCGTACGCATTTGCCAATTCCGTGAAGTTCATTAAGGATTTCTGCGGGTATCCGAGGGACAACTTTGTTTCCTTCTGGATGGGTAGCTGCTGGTACCTCAGCGCCAACCATATCACCAGCGAGGAGACCATCATCGTCTTATACACATTGAACCGTTTGTACGCCATAGTAATATCACAAGTCACTTATATAAAAAAGTTTTCAATATCAAGGTTGTATTAATTTTTTGTAACACGACTAGTTTCGATGGAGTTTTGTAGTGAGTGCGTCGATATTCATTATTACAATTGTTCCGACGAGTCGACTGGCACGCGGTTGTGGACCTTCTGACCGGGCCGCACGGTTACTTATTAACAATGCAAATAGTGCGTAACGTTACACGAAGTATTGCTGGACTTGTTTCCGTCAATATACCGATTTGTGTTATTGGAGATAATATTGACATTGGTACTAAAGGTAGAATGAATGAAATATGTTTAACAACAAACTGACTTGTAATAATTTATGTTAATTAATGTACAGCTACGTTATAAATATGCTATTATATAGCTAGTTTGTTATGCAGGTTGAATACAGATAATAATTTTTGACTTTATTATTTGAAATAATAGCTTTTAATTATCACGTTTATTAGGCTTCGAAGTATTTCCGCGTCTAAACTGATAAATGATAAACTTAATAAATTTTGGAAAAAAATAAAATAAGCATGTTGTTATGTACAGTCACCCGCATAAATAGCTGAACAAATTGGAATTGTTTATTTCTTGTATAACATATATAGATTAGAATCAAATAAAAATATTGTAAAACGCTCTTTTTACAGTAAACATTATATTAGCAAAATAATTACAGAATACAATTTCAGACATTCTTTTGACAACGTCCAACCAGACAGAATAATAATCGAATAGTCGCCGCGTGACATATCTTCTCTTCTGCCAGCCTGCCCGCGCAGCCGAATACTTCCGGAAACGCCCGATGTGATCGGCTAGGATAGCGGCGCGTAACAATATATCTTGAATAAGTAAATACATTGAGACAATATTTCCCAAACTGTTGTCGCTGGATTGTTTGTGAACAACTCAAACTCAAATTTTCTTCATTCAAATACTCTTTTACAAGTTCTTTTGAATCGACATGAATGTACCATTGCTAAGGAATGTACTTGCTGTAAACAAGGAGCAACAAAAGGAAGTCCCTCAGCCAAGAAGTGAGTCCAGAGTTTTGAAGTTTTTGCCAGATAGGTCCAGTAATCTTTAGAAATCACTACATTAAGATATATTTGTATTGGCTGAACTGTGTACAACTAGTGGCGAATCGCGATGCAAACACATTAGTAAAGTCAACACATTATACAAACTATTTGATGTAGAGTTCATTGACCTCTTAAATCATTTTCACAGTTCATATGTTATCAGAATGTATCGTGATTACGTAACAAACGCATACAAGATCAGGGACAGGGAAATATATGAAATGTTAGTAAAATGCTTAGAAATTTTGAACGTTGAGCTAAATGAATTAAGGTGGAATTTTACACACAGAATAAAAACCATTTTATTGTTCAATATTGTTATTAGCAATAGCCTAGTTGGGTGTGGAACGGACTGCCGAGATGAATGTCCGCAGGTTCAAATCTCAAGGGCACACACTCTTTCACTTTTATAAACTTATGTGTGTATTTCTTGTGAATTCTCGCTTGCTTGAACGGTGAAGGAAAACATCGTGCGGAAACTTGCATACCTGAGCAGTTCCCTATATGAATTTTGAGGGTGTGTGAAGTCTACCAATCCGCACTAGGCCAGCGTGGACTTAGGACTAATCCCACTCAGTAGTAGAGGAAGCCCGTGCCCAGCAGTGGGATAGTATATATACAGGGTTGATATTACATATAAAGATTTTGTTACCTTGTTAGAATTATACATGATCATACATTATATCTTATAGTTATAAATAGTAACCGACATATTATATATAAAGGTTACCTTGTTAGAATTATACATGGTCATGTATAATATCTTATAGTTATAAATAGTTGTTAAACATATCTATATTGAATACGTATGAGAGATACACTCACGGCCGGACCTTGCTCTTGGACCCTTCGCGTAAACAGTAAACAAGACATTGAATCGAGTCGACCTCCTCGAATTTGAATACTAGTACTCGTTTGTGGCTTTGTTTCTTATTATTTAAGTATGAAAATCTATAGATTTTGAAATAAAACTCTTTTGCTGATTTTTTCGCGGCTTATATAATTTTCTTTCGACGTCACGGGTCACGGGACGGGCTAAGGTGTTGGTCATTCGAAAAGTCGAAGTTACATCTGCCTAATTTTACAATAATATGTACATTTATAATTTTTTTGTTTAGTTGTTGACATTCCGATTTACGAAAATGAGCTCACAGTATTTTGAACTATATAAATATAGCTAATATTCGCGTAAACATATGAAATCATTATGCAGACTATAGATTTATATAGCATTTGCCAGAGTGTCTCCTGAGAATATAAAGACCTCAGTTGCATTATTAACTGTGGCAACATTTTATGTAAGTTACTATGATATGATTCCCTGTTCATTGAACCTCACAGTTATTAGAGCAGATGTCAGGCAGGTGGTTCGTAAGCACTAAGGTTAATTCTGTAAACTGTATGGAAAATATGTTACACTGACCCCACTTTAAAGTGGGTGGAAGAAAACTAAATAAGAATTTACAGCACGTAACAAAATTACAATATAAAAGGTCAGTAATAAAGACGAGTCGGTAATGATCTCATGGCTCATATCCATAATAGGAACTTATAAGTAAATAGCCTTTTGCCATAAAGGATCATAATGAATCACCACTGAGAGCAAACAAAGTTCCCTCGCCCCATCTCGCTTGGAGTTGCTGTAATGTATATTGCTATGATCTGTTATCCCGTAGAATAGTGGCAACTATACAAAATAAATACTACAGACTAAAAAAGTGTATGAATTAAACGTACCATGCCGTGTCGGTGGTAGAATATTCGCATTCGGCACAGCGACTATGGTACACAAGATGTAAAAACCCGCCATAGTGGCCCACGTAAGTGTGTCGCGTTCTGGGATCACCCAGTAAATATCTGGTTCCAACAAGCCAACATAATTGTGGCGACTGTTAAGAGGTGATAATATTTCGGCAATAGACATTCTGTTGCACCCCGTTTCACTTATTATCAGACGAAGTGGGGCCACTTTGTATAAAAAAATTCAAAATAAACACGCTACAGACTAAAAAAGTGTATAAATTTAACTATGCCGTGCTGGTGGTAGGATACTTGTATCTGACCGGGTAGCTACCGTACACAAGCTGTAAAATCCGATATATTGGTCCACGCGAGTCGTGTTCCGGGATCAGTCTGTGTTTATCGAGTTTCATACAGGCCGTCATAATTGTCTGACAGGCGAAGGAGGTCTTTCAGGTCGACACTGCATCTGGACCTTCTACTTAACATAGTTAACAACCATCAAATGTAATTGTTCAAATAGGTTTAAGGAAGACAATCTAGTCTTAATGTAATTTAGTGCTTGTATTGTTAATAAGGACTAAAAAAAAATTAAAAAATCTGGTAGCCCTCATTCCTCTGGGGTATGATTTATGAAAAAGGCAACCCAGGTCATCTGCGATGTCTATAAAAATTATGTATATGACCTCAACCTGCCACTGAACTTGACTGCGTGTTTGAACATAATTAGCGAATTATGATGACACGCCGCCATATTGAACCGCCATTTTTATTTCATTCCATACGACTGTCGCGGCTACACCACACCTGTGAGTAATATCTGTTTAATATTAAAACGGGTTGTTTTTGTATTAGGTAAAATACGCCATAATTCAAAATTGCATGTAAAATAAAAGAGTGTTAAGCATTGACGTATATTCTATAGACACGAACGTCCATATAAACTATTTGTTCAAAATCTGAACTAAAATAGCAACCAAAACGTCACTGTTATAACCTATTTATTCACTTGAACAACAAATAATTTTGCTTATTTGACTAATATTTTTTTATTCTAATCCAGGTTTACACTTACACTCGAGTTCTTATATTATAAACGCCACTCCGTACACAACCATAAGCTGTCAATATTAACACCATACTAAGGCAGTTGTATGGATTGCAGTTCAATTCAGTTAAACAAAGTGAATGTTCGGAACGCCAAATCTAGTACGTAGTACATATATATCAATTGTTCTAAGATTATATAGATCAGACATTGGGAAGAGAGTCGTGCAAACATTTTCGCGCGCTTGCGATGGTTATTCAAACTACCGTGATATTGCAAAATACCAGTGTAAAATACTTTATATTTTTACCATATTATGATTTACACATTTTAAATGCTCATACTAGTATATTTTCTGTAAATATGTTTTGTATTAATATGTAAGGACGCTGTGAGATCTTCTTACAGACATTTCAAATAAGACAACGACTTATTACCAATTGGTAATAACTTTTATAGCACTTTGGTCCTGATGTCCAGTCTATAAGTAACTATACTGTGTTATATCTTTGAAAAGAGTTCGTAAATAACTATTATATTTAGTCGTTTTGTATTATAAAATATGTTTATTTGTATTAGAAAATAATTGAAAAACACCACAACTTGTGCTACAGTTTTAAAATACGTTTTCATGAAACATTCAATAACTTGTATAATGAAATATCAATTTATAAAACTGTAATGACGATACTGTTTGTGTCATATTATGCTTAGTTTACTAGTAACTGATTCCTTATGTTTACGCGAATGTAAGATATTAAAATAAAACTATTTTTCACATTTTATCGCAATTTTTATATTCAATTTTTTTCGGTTTTTACATTATAATTATTTTCGTGGTCACGAAGGCCGCAAAATCTGAAACGTCGTGAGAAAATTATAATAATATAAAACCACGATAAAATTCGAAGTTTTATTTTAATTACTAGTCACTTCTTCCAGCAAGAACTTCCAGATACGTTTACACTAGCGACAATATTTCAATAGTTCTTCACTGCGTTAACTTCTGCAAGCTTTAAAATCTGCAGAAGTCGGTATACCGTATTTATATATTATAAATTTCTACAAATTTTCTTAATGGTGTAAACCTTGCTTTCTACCGAATAATGACAGGTGTAGTTATATTTATGGTAGTATAATTGCCGGTTAACGACTGAACAACATTAGAAAAACACCCACATTTACTTAGTGTTAAATATTAATTAAAACCCATGTTATATTATGATATTATAATACCCATTGGCTACAAATATTTGTATAAATTAATATTTAAAAAATCACAAATATGTATTCATACGATAACCTAGTTAGACTGCTGAGATAAGGTTTAGTACCAAGACACGCGTCTAAAGTTTCGAAATTACGTTGAAGGAAAACATCGTGAGGAAACCTAAACGGATTAGAATTCTCTATAAGAATTTCTAAGGTGTGTGAGTCTTCACAGACAGCATTAGGTTATTAGACAGCCAACCCGCATTAGAGCAGCACTGTGAACTAAAGCCTGAACCTTCTCAGTGGTAGAGGCGGCCCGTACCTAGCAGTGGGCATTATAATATATAATATGGGGCTAACATTACTATTATTAATATTCGTCTTAAAAACATAAACGAAAACGCAAACTCACAATGAAGGTAACAACAAACCAGCTGACACACAACCGCCATTTTGAAAACGATTGAAAAAATTCACACTCGGACAAAAATATGTAGCTGCGTTAGCGTTAAATAAACTATAATTAGTTATATTTCCTGCTCAAAATACTACGGTCGTTGGTATTAAACGTGAAAAAAAAATCGCTGGTGTTAGGATAAAATATATGACAGCCTCGGTGGCGTAGTTGTAAGTGTACACGGTACAAGTACGACTGCCGCACTGAGGTCCTGGGTTCGAATCCCGGGTCGGGCCAAAAATAATTGTGACTGGGTTTTTCCATCCTAAAAATTACTCAGTCGCAGCTCGGAGTCAGGAAGTTGGTGGTGTGATACCCCCATGCTTCGGAAAGCACGCAAAGCCGTTGGTCCTGCGCCTGATCTCACTCCGGTCATATCGGATTGCCGTCTCACCGAACTATGATAGTGAAGGAACAGAGAGTGCACCTGTGTATTGCGCACACACTGGTGCACTATAATATATCCTGCGTACCTGGCTGATCTCCGTTGAGATTGGCCGCCGTGGCCGAAATTCGGCTAGGAGGGATTCCTATTTTACATCCGCCCTGATAGCGACCACCGTACACAAGGCCAGAGGCCAACGAAAAAGTGTCGCATTTCGGGATCAACTTATATATAGCCGATTCCAACAGACTGGCAATGAGATGCATTACGAGCTTGTTATAAATTGTTAAAACAATGTGCGGCATAGGGAATCAGGGCGCAGAAACCTGATCAATTCTCTTGCCTTGACAGAAGTGCAGACTGCATGCTTTACAAAAGCTAAGGCAGTCAAGATATTTATCTAGGGTTTATTACCAACAAATGATAAAACGCAAACTGAATCTAAACCCTGTGGTTTACCTGTGTAAATCAAGCCCGAAGACCCAGATATTCCCGTCTTCTCTTTCGCGAGAACTGGCAAGAACTTTTCAAAATTTGCGCCTAAATTCTTAGTAGCTTTGTCTTTTACTATTTAATATAGTTAGATAGAGATAGATAGAGAGGGGAGGAGGAAGAGTGATTGCGAATGTTTTATAAGTAGTCTATAGCAACGCTTCGAAATTCAAAACCTAATTTGACCGCGTAATTACCAGTGCCCGCGAAAGGTTTAATTCCGTCCCGTCTTCACCGACCGTGGGCCGTCTTCCGTGGACCCTTCTATAGGATCTTTAACAAACAAAGGAAACACATAACGCCTTTATTATCTGAAAGTAGGCAGAGAGTACCTACTTTTCGCCGTGTGTTTCGTCCCATGATGTGATTGGAGTCGAGCCTATCGCCATCCGACACACATTCCAAACTCCAGGCTGATCATGAAAACCCAAAGTAGTTTCGTCCGGAATTCGAAACCTCAGAGCGGTGTCGTCAACACAGGCAACACAACCACGCCACCAAGGCCGTCTTTCAGTATCTTTAACGTCAATAAAAGGTAAAAATAAACTTTAAACAATGAATATTATTTGAAGAATCCACGTTTGGACCGGCGCGGTTGGCCGCAGAATTTAATATGTGCGCAAAATGGCGGACCGTCGGCCGCGCGTATCGAGGAATTCTGTTATTAAAGAAATGAAAATGTGAGCTCTATTTGTTTAAATTGTATTTCAACCGTTTTATTATTTTTAAAAAAAACCTTTTTTTTTGGAAAACTGGACTGCCTCTGTGGCGTAGTTCTATTGCGTGCGCAGTGTGAAATAACTCTGAGTCGCATGTGAATGCCGGATCGAGTAGGGATCTTGGGTTTCTGGTCAGTATCAGTCTAGATATGTGCGTCTGATATGGTGATAAGATTTACACATCACATCATGGGATGGAAAACACATGGCTTAAAGTAGGTGTCCTGGTTACACCTCTGGTTACCCCTTGAAGATAGATGCGTGATGTGTGTGTTGACGTAAAAAACCATTGATTCTAGTTGTAGTTAGACCTCTGTCCACCACGATGGCCTAGTGCGAGTTGGCAACCTTACTGCTAGTTGTTTTTGTTATTGCTTGCTAGTATTTTAGAAGAGAAACAAGTGATTTAGTAACGTAGCGCATCTGCACTAGTCTACTGTACTAACCTTTCGGTGTTTCCCCCCGAGTCAACTCTTGAGCGCTCGGTCTCCACATTTAATGCACGCCCATGCACGGGGGAATATTTGTTGCGGCCCTAGGCACACAGTCCATGGTTATGGTTGACAATTCACCTGGAGGCCTGTAAGAGCCCCGCGGACATGTCCCTTCCTGCTTCCCTCCGTCCATCCTAAGAGGATTCTTATCATTTATCCACATTTCCTTTCCAACTTTCCTCCGGGGTTCTGCAGTTGATAAGCCTGGACATTCCAGTATCCTATTGGCAGGTTTCCTCCAGTGTAGACTGTAGGTCCTTATAAAAAACCTTTTGGTGTTGAAACCACGCTTCTAATTGAATCTCTACTTGACTAAACGCGCAGTCCGAACTCAGCTTTAGGGTAAAATAGTTTTATAATAAGAATGTAAAAACGAGCAAGGCTCTTGCCTGACGGTAAGTGGCACTACTGGTGAATAGACTACAAGAACGTAATAGGGTGACATACATACATACATAACATCACGCATTTTATCCCCGAAGGGGTATGCAGAGGCGCAACTAGGGCACCCACTTTTCGCCAAGTATGTTCCGTCCCATGATGTGATAGGGGGCAAGCCTATCGCCATATAGGGCACAAATTCCAGACTCCGGGCTGATACTGAGCAGAAAAACCCAAATATCACTTTGCCCGACCCGGGATTCGAACCCATGACCTCAGAGCGCTATTGTACCGGACATGCAATACAACTACGCCACCGAGGCAGTCAATAGGGTGACATTTCGGAAAAATATCACGAGTGGCCTGTCTGAAACCCAATATACAAAATTTTACTAGTAAATTTTTCATTTAATTCTAGCATGAGTATATCTCCTATAAAAAAGCAGAAATGCATATTTCAAATATTGCTATAAGCAAGAGTAGGCGCGTTGATTATTTTCTCGCTATCTCTTTCACACTCGCTCCCTAATGCTAATAATGTCACGGGTTAGGTCGTGCGTCTCTGTCACTTATATCTTCCGCACGGATTTCAGTCATATACCTCAAAGTTAGTCAAATGCCACAGACATACAAACAGACGAAAAAATGTTAATATTGTTAACTGCTAGCAATAAAATGAAAATTAAAATGGCCGTAGTTATATAAGTGATCTTAAATGTTATTTACAAATAATAATTTATTCTTATAAATTGTTTTGACGTGTCATAAGTGCAACTTTGTTCGCTTACGTGATAAATAAAGTATTTTATTTTAATACTAGCTTCCGCCCGCAGCTTCGCCCGCGTGGATTTCGGACTTCAAAAATGCAGGAGGTGCTCAATTTGTCGGGATGTTTTTTTAATGTATAGTGGTATGCAGGTGGTCCGATTGTCCGGTCAGGGTCTGATGATGGGATCCTGGTGAAATCGAAGGAAGCATATAGCATGATTCAGTATTCACGCGTGATGGCTTATTATTAGCGTATTTCATGTATAACTTTGGTGTTTCTATACCGATTTCTATGATTCTTATTTATGAAATATTTAATAATGTTAACTTTTTTAATTAGGGATGACTGAGAGTGTAATAAACGTAAGAGTAGACAAATATAATGAGAAAGCTTCGAACTGCTAAGCTATCGGGAGTTACACGTGTTATTGTGAGTCCACAGAGTGAACCATAAAAGATAGACATATGCAGTCGTGGGATATTTTTTATATAATTTTAAGGAGAACATTTCCGTCATACATGATTTCTGTGTAGCTTTAACCATTAAGGTTGCACACGCGACGGAAGCTAAAAAAATTGAGTAACTTCTCCCGTTTTCCCAACATTTCCCTTCACTGCTCTGCTCCTATTAATTGTAGTATGATGCAAAGTATACTATAACCAGCTCAGGAGTATGAAAAATAATTGTACCAAGTTTCGTTAAAATCCGTCGAGTAGTTTTTGTTTCTATAACGGTTATAAAGACAGACAGACAGACAGACAAAAATTTTACTAATTGCATTTTTGGCATCAGTATCGATCCCTAATCACCCCCTGATAGTTATTTTGGAAATATATTTCATGTACAGAATTGACCTCTCTACAGATTTATTATAAGTATAGATAGATTTTGGCTGTGAGTATATACAATTTTTAAGGCGATTTCCTTGTTTTCTATCTACTAGACAATACAACGCTTTATAACCAAAATTATTTATTCAAACAAAATAATACTTCACAAAGAATCTAGTATTGTGATTTATTCAGAATGGAAATAAATAGGATGAGCACTGGATCGTGAGCCCTCGAAGCGGAGGGACGGCTTAGATTCCTCTGAACGACTCTCGGGCAGTAATGTTTACATAATCTGAGTATTTGGCGTGTATTTTGGCCCGTGACTTGTAGAGAAAATAAATTATTGTGGGATATACAAATCTATACCGGTTGAATAAGGTTGAAATTTGCTTTTCGTTTAAATACGGTAGTACTACATAGTGTTGTGAATCTTCCTTAGAGTACTGTGGTATCAATTTTAGGCCTTGAATTCAATTTCTAGGTTGGGCAAGATTATTAGGTTGTTTTTTACACGTTTTGCCTTGTACTGGAAATTTGAAACAGGGTTGACTTCAAGTACCAGTGGGTGGAATAAAAGCAGGCAAACAACTTGAGCACACTGCCGCGACGTGTGCTCAAATTAGCTGAATATACAAACTAAGTTAAATCATTTGTGCAACGTGCTTAAATATTTATATTGCGCCGACTCCAAACTGGAGTAAGAAAAGGGTACATAAAAGGAGCATATTTAGATTTCTGAAGTTGTAGCCTATAATTATCAATTGCCCCCTAAAAGGAACCTTACATCGCTCGCGAAATATGCTTTACACCTCTGCTTGTACCCATAATAAGGCGTTATTTATACATTATAAATAAATCAACATCGAATCCCAAATACTCCATTGTATATCCGAAGTAAACATGATGTATTTATTCTGATTGATAGGTTTATTGGACTTAATAAATATCTTATATGTAGTGGGCATTTAGAACGAATTTTAGACCTGTTTCGAGATGATTGGGCGTGTAAATAGCCCAACCAATGGGAAAGGGAATATGAGATAGGCTACGAAACAGTAAGGCTGAGCACCACCATTAATGTCTTCTTAAGGAGGTCAAAACTACTCACCGATCTTGCCGCCAAAGTAACGAGCGCACGACTCATAGGTCTGGGATACCATACAACGTTTCGGTTGCTGTCCTTTGGCTATGCGGCGGAACGAGGTGCGAGGATCAACGAAGGGGAGTAAAAGGAGAGGGAATTAGGAATAATAAAGAGAATATGTAGATGACAAATTGACGTAATGTAATTTTGATATAAATGGAAGGAATGATAAGTGTATGTCCTTTCCTAACAAACAAAGCGTAACGGTCAGCATGACGTCCAAAGAGGCGGCGTCTCTTAACTAAGCTATAAAGGTTGGATGAATAATCTTACGCAAACCATACTAAAGTGTATGCGCATAATTAAAACAACCATTTGCTCTGGATACTCATTTATTACTGACTGACGTTAGCTGCGTATCGGCATGAGAGTGACAGCAATTTTTTTAAAAGTTTGCACTCGAGCAATGAGTGTCATACATATCGCATACTCAACTCACGTTGAGACATCAAGCAGCTCAACCAATAGGCGTTCTTTTAAGTAAGGTATATTGTCATGCGAGGGAGATACGATGGTTGTGAAATATCCTTACATATTTAATAATAAAGTCCTCAGTCACGCTTGTCTGTAAGTTTTAAGTTTACTTCGAACAAAGGTGTTGGATGCTGTTTCTATTGTTTATGGGCGGTCGGATCGCTTGTCATCAGGCGAACGGCAAGCTCGTCTCGTCATTCAAAACAATAAAAAAAACATCCAAACGCTTCCCAAACTTTCGCATTATTTTAGTAAGATTCCCGCAGATAAACCCTGAAGCCCTACGTTAGTACGCGTGTAGGCAGTGTTTTTTCATTAACATGGCCTCGCTCGGCAATATTCCCCAAATATGCGGACATCGCGCGGCGGGACGCCTTATTGCCGCGGCTCCTAACGTCAACTTACAATCTTGATGTATTTTTTACTATACTATATACACGAAGTTATTTACTTATATGATAAATAAATAAAAGCACTTTTTTCAATTATCTTGTTTTAGTATTTACTATCTGTCGTGTCGTGAAATGAAAGGCTTTTTATTTTATTTATTTATTTATATGATGAAAAACATGAAGCCTTTACCCGTGAAGGGGTAGTCAGAGATGCAGCCAAGACAACTACTTTTTGCAGTACATTTCGTCCTATGATGTGATAAAAGCAAGTCTATCGCCTTAGAGCACAAATTCTATGCTCTGCGCTGACAATGAACAGAAATCCCAATATCAGATTGTCCAACCCGGTATTCGAATCCGTGACCTTTATATTATGACGACGGACTTCGAACGAAATTAAGACGTACTGCAAATGCGATGCTGTCGTGAACTGCGCACCTGTTCATTTACATACGTATGAGCGCGCTAAACTGCGCAGAGAGCGCGGGTGCAAAGTTCTCCCGACTCGTGGCGCATTTTGTCTATAAGGTAATGATTCGCAAATTACGCTTCAAACATACATGTGAATGACGCGAATTATCTGGTAGCATGATTGAAAATAAATGTCGTACGTGTTAACACAATTCTTGCGAAGTTTGATGCGTCTTTCGGCTCTCAATTTAAGACCATTTTGTACTAAACATCAGGTTTAAAGTAGACATTATGCTTTTCATGAATAGCTAATGATAAACATAGTGAGATAAAATCTTACTTACAATCAAATAAGGCACGTTTCACCTCCTGCCGTTAGTCAGAATTTCGCCTGACAATATGTAAACCTTATCAGTACGCAATCTGTCAGACACTATTTTCCACCACGTGTACAGATGCTAGTCTAAACAAGGGTATCCTTCCAAAATATTTACTAACTTTTCCTCGTGGATAGGTTGGGGTTAAATTTCTCGAGATCAAGAGCTTATAGCACTCATGAATAATTTAGATTAATAGTACATACAAGTTGCAGAAATAATTTATAGAATTTGGGCAAACTTTCCAACTATTAGCGCTCTCAAATAAGAAACTGCAAAACGACTGCTCAATAGCAACAGCTTTGCTCACAGCTGCGGCCGCGTGAGAGTTTTTCCGGGATAAAAGTCCCGCTATAAATTTTCCCCGAATAAAAAGTAGCCTATATCCTTCCCAGAGTTTCAAACTACCTCCGTACCAAATTTCATCGAAATCCATTCGTTAGCTTTGAATTTATCGTGTTCAGTCAGAAGCGGCAGGGGACTTTGTATTATATGTATGCATAAAGAATAGCTTTTAAGAGGATTGTATTCATAATGAAATTAATTAAATATCAATACTATTAATATTTAAGTTGAACCTTCCTAGTTGGTATAATTAACAGATGACCGGGCTCAGCTTCCCGCGAGACAACGGATTGTAAAGTGCTGTAATATGATGCTAATAGAATTAAATTCTGAACAGATTGAGGGTAATCCGTAGTTGAGTTTCATGTTTAATTAACCTTAAACTGATATTGAAATCATTTGTTATGGTAGACGTGTTAACATAAATAAATTTATTATATATATAGACGCCTTTTATGTCCGAGGTGGTAAGCAGGGGCCAGAAACACAATTAGTTATAGGTATCCAGTGTAACTACTGGACATAATAAGACTTAACATAGCATGTCTCAGGTTGGCGAGCGCAGTGGAATACCAAACAATACTTTGTGATTCAAGGTATTGGATGGTGTTTCTGTTGTTTATGGGAGGTCGTATTGATTACCATCAGGCGAACGGCAAGCTCGTGTCGTCATTCAAAGCAGTAATAAATATAAAAAAAATCATTTTTCGCCATGTTGTTTTGTCCCATGATATGCTATCGCCTGCTAATCCTTATCCTATTTCTTACTAATATTACAAATGAAAAAGTTTGTGAAAATATTTGTATGATTGTAAGAAGTAACCGCAAAAACAACTGAACGGATTTGAATGAGATTTACCATACAGATAGAACGTGCCCGATGACTCAACATTTCCCAGTTACCGTCCTGAACGTCAGTTCGTAATATTTTAGTGGGTTTTATTGCCTCCGAATGTAGACAAGCTAATGGTCAACGAGGGGCAAATGATGTTGTTAACTACCTACCGTGGAAAACTTATCCTATGAATTCAAACAGGGACCGAGTTTTCTCTATATTTAAGTTAAACCCTTTTAAAATCGCTTCCCCGAAACTAAGCCGGGACTCGGTTACCGGGAATAAGACGGAGAGCTGTCGCAATTTCGCTCCTGCCAACTCGATGTAGGCATCTATACAACTTAAATTTCTTCTAAATCGATTTACTCTATTTTGTAAGGTACTGACTTCGAAAAGAGGGGGGCACATCACTTAAGAATATTTAGGGTTACTAAACCTAATCGTAATACCTTTAGTTACGAAATTGTCGGACGACGAGAGGTGATTATCCTTCACTAGTCGACACAATTATGTCGGCCTGTTTAAACTCTACAGTCCGCCACAAAGGTAGCTAAACTAAACCAAAATTTCAAATCGCCTTTAAACTTTTGTTTACGTATCAACAATGATTTCCTTTTCACTAAAATAAAGTTAAAAGAGTCAACTTTATTTTAGATAAAGAAAAAAATGTATTTCGTTCGAAGTTAATGTGTATGAGCATACCAAAGGGGTGTCTTTCGCTGTTCTTAACTCTGATCGGCACTTCTACTTGACATTGTGGACCTTATCGTACTATCTTTAGAAACGTTA
The DNA here is from genome assembly GCF_014839805.1 of Manduca sexta. NCBI lineage: Eukaryota > Metazoa > Arthropoda > Insecta > Lepidoptera > Sphingidae > Manduca > Manduca sexta. The sequence goes on along the minus strand of NC_051118.1, from coordinate 1,388,244 downwards.
TTAGAACGAAGTCCGAAAAACACGTTTTTGATTTATAAAATAAACAAACACTCTTCACCCTGTATTCCCCACGGGGTAGGCAGAGGTGCAACCAAGGCACACACTTTTTACCTCTGTGTTCCGTCCCATGACGTGATAGGAGAATTAGAATCCTAGCTGATAGAGTTAAATATAATATCACTTTGCTCAACCTTGGATTCGAACCCAGGACCTAAAGGTGTTGTTCTGATGTCCGACTCCTGTACACGTTTGTGGCATAACTGACGGGTAAACACATCGACCACCTAGTTCTAGGTCATCGCGTGACAAATTGGCCATCTAAACCCAAGCCGGCTTACAGTGACGTGACATGGCGTTTGTCACGTCGTTCCGGGAGAAAGATACTTTCATGTGACGCGGATTAGACCGCCGCCTATTAATCTGATATGTGACCAGACCTTTATGAAACCTGGTTTATTAAAGACGAAAATGTCAAGGGAATATGGACCTTCTTTTATTTAGTTAATCATCAATTCCTGCACTTAATTGTATTCTTTTTTTAATTATACGAAAAGTTGTGTACCATTTATGACTTTTTTTTCTATTTACTTTATGCATTTGGTTTATGTTTTTTTAATAGTACAAATAAGTATGTTTTGTAAGTAGTTATTTTTAAAATAACTGGCCGTTTTGGAGTGTTCTTGCGACGATTATTGTTTATTTTTGCTAAATGAATTATACTGCTGTTTATTTTAGTTTTTAAAAATTTAATAAAGCAATCAAAACTAAGTGTATTTTTCGTCTGAACTGTAAACAAAGCTAGAATTATAAAATTTTCATTAATATTATTTTTCTACAATCAATTTCAAAAATTTTACTTGTGTATTTAACTTTGCAAACATTTGATTAGAAGCTGAGTATCAAATTAAAGTGCTTACTTGAACAGCTCGAGACTTTGACTCAAAGTAACTTAATTTATTAAATTACTAGTTATTAATCGTGGTTTCGCCCGTCCGACGTCGGTGAGCGGTTTACAAACTCTATCATTTGAACATCACAATTATTCTCAATTATATAAAAAGTGAGATAGTAAGTTTTCATTTTTTTGTAAATAATACTTTTCTTTGTACCTTTTTGCTTCTAAATAACATACATTTTATATTCCTTTAAAGAGACCATTAATCGCTGTGACATTTAAAATCAAACGTACCGTACAAACTCCATCAATATTGTAAATAAGGTTAATAATTCACTAAATCTTCGATAAACGATTTATCTGTACATTCTAATCTTTCCCAATAACATAGTGTCGATCCATCATAGACGGTGACGTCACGCGCCGCCCAAACCAATTTGGACGAAAGGAAAAGTCCACGACGTGTGGTGTCGATGGCCTGGGAGGGAGAGGTGACGAGAGCCAGCGGGAACAAACGTATAGTCTTCGAAATTTCCAGAGGGAATTATAATAAAATTAAACCGTAACGAAAAAATCCGTAAAATAGTTTTATTCCAACATTTTTTAATCATTATTCCATACTTTAAAACGTTGACATTGATAATGCATATTTCATTAGTAAAATTATAGATGTGTATTAAAAAATATTACAGAGCTTGGCCTCCTCAAAAAATAATTTTATTTCAATTTTGGTATAACGAATATTAAATCCAGATTTGCTATTATGATATTAATGCATTGTAATATACCCTGAGCGTTAAATTATTGCTACTTAATGCTTACTAGTAACATCCAGTGGCCAAAAAACCGTAGAATTTAATATATTTGTAACACATATAATACATAAATACTCTTCTGCATTCCTCTTTGTGAACTTTGATTATATCAAATCTCATACTCCTCTGTCTGCACAATGTTTTTAAAAAGGATTTTTCTCTTCACATATTAATATATAAATGAGCAATAAGGACACTAAACATAAGACGGATAACCTGGATACAAACTAGCTTTTGTTCGCGGCTTCGCCCGCGTGAAGGAGTTTTCCGAAATACAATTTTTTCCCACTTGATATGTATTATTATGTTATAACCAAATTTCACAAAATCATTATAAATTGTAGCCTATGTGTTATTTTGATATATAACCAATATTACTGTAAAGTTTCATCAAAATCTGATCAGTAGTTTTTTCATGAAAGCATAACAAACATACAAACATCAATCCACACAAACTTTTGCATTTATAATATTAGTAGGATTTAACTCCATGTATCACTAAATTATCTCGTATAGGTACTCTTAGAGATCTAAACATTCTATTTCTGCATGTCTAGCTACGAAGTTATACATAATCAATCACAAACCGCTCATAGTGTCGCATCCGCTCATCTCTCAGTTCCTACCCTCTCACAGGGGTGAAAGCATCACAGTGGGCACACCGTCCGCTGCGGCCGTCGATCACTGACCGCACCATCGCGCCAATATCCACAATAAAACTTGACAAAATCACCGACGCGTTTGGCTGAATGGACAGGGATTCCTTTGCGTATTCAGTAAAAAAATAAATCTGTCATTTTGGCGAGTATTATGTTGGTGTTCCTTTTTAGTTTAAAACTCTGTTAAATTTATGGCGGGTATGATTTTAAAAATGGAATAATAATTTTGTGCAGTGTGAAAGCAAATTTTGGCGGGAAATGAACAGTTGCGTTTTTAATTATAAAAGTTTTGATAATATTATCTAAAATAACAAGAATATGATCACTTTTTGGACTGGAGACTAACATTTCATATTATAATTGCGGACTGAAATTGGATTGATAAATTACGTTCAGTTTTACGCTATATTATGCCTAGACTGTGTAATTAAAATAATTGTGATATTATCTATATGATTAAAAAATAATTTCTGTAAACAAACTTTGAACACTTTTATTTAGAGACATGTTTCAATTTATACATTGGAATTTTGTTCAACTACGTCTATGCCTAGTCTTTACCTAATTCAAAAGTAAACTAAGTAACTATACTAGTTATTATAATCAATTCTTACCCTTTTGTACAAAATAAATTAGTATTTTCAATATTTCCAAACATAAATATTAAAAAAGAAACGGAGCGAACACAAATTTCAATCAGTGAAATGGAACGTAAACATGGCCCAATAAAAAAGCGTTATTTTTAAAAACGGCAACCGTTCGGCGAAGTTCGACAGTGTTCGTGAACATTCGAGAAAGTAATTATTTTTGATTGATTGTTTTATGATTGTGTAAAAGTTTGGCGAACTTTGTAATTAGCTATTGTTGGGCTTCTTAGAAAGATATGGATTCGTGGAATAAAAGGTGAGTGATTTACAAGTTTATTATTCAATCATTTTCGCGGCAAATGTGAGTCAATTGTTCATCCACTTGAAATTGAAAATGGTTTCGGTTTTAACCAAACGACAAATAATTTATTGATTCATCTTCGCGACGTAAAATTGTAACATTATCTCTAATATGAGACTGTAAGTAGATAGTGCGGATTTTAATCTTTATGACGACATTTTTCTCTAGCTGCCTACCGAGTCTTATGTTTATAAAGAGGTGGAGCAATTGCTGAAGAAACAGGGTATTGATAGTAACTCATCAAGGAGATGAGATTAGGTGTTTATTGGTAAAGGAAAATATGTACCTTTAGCTAACAGATTACCAATATCGCTACATTTTAAAAAAAATAAAAAGCCATTAATATACATTTTGTAACAGGTACATGTATTTTTGTGTTAATTAGATAATATTATGTACAAGTACGTTTATTATATAAGTTTTATATTATGTAAAAATAAGTTATAAATGTTTACATTTATGAAGTCTATCTTATTAGATTGTACTGTCGTCTAGTTACATCTGTACATCCTACAGTTGGCTTTCGGAAATGTTTTTTAAGCTATAAGGCCGCTAACTGTAGAACTATTATTTTTATTTTTTATGTAAAATTGTATGTTTTATTGAACAATAAAAAGTTGTATTATTATTATTAACAAAACTGCATGCCGCATTGCGTTCGTCAATAAGACATGTTATATTTCATAATGCCCTGTTACATTACATACAAAATATAACATTCACGACACACCCAGGAACAAACACAAACATTTTACGTCTTAATTTAGGCATTTTAGTATCCACGACGAAAATCTCGTAAAGTGGGAACAAAGTCAAACGCCTTCATTCATATTTTCAGAAAGCTTTCCATTTTCTGCGTCATTATAAGTACTTCACTTAATCTTGTAAACAATGAATGACTTGGTCTTGGAGCATCACTTACTTGCCATTTCCTTGCATTACTTAGTCAATATTTTGAATGCATGAAAATATTGATGAAGGTGGAGGAAGCGAAAGAATGCCAGAATCGTGCAAAGTCGCAATAGTCTCTGCTTACAAGTCACAATCTATAGTTTCTGCTTACACCTACGGGATAGAAGCGTGATACTATGAATGTAATATTTAAATTTTATTTATGGCAATAAAATTAACAATATAAACAGTTATAAAGAAATAAAACGGTTATGTGTAATTTACACTCGCACGCCGAGGGTTACATGGGCAAAGGTAGTTTCTATTCGGCCCCATGATGTGATAGAAGGCAAACCTACCGCCATATCAGGCACAGATTCCAGACACCGGTCTGATATTGAGTGGAAAACCCCAATACCACTTTGCCCGACCAGGGATCCAACCCGAAATCTCAGTACTACAGTCGTACCGTAGTTCAAGAACGCCGCCGAGAGAGTGTAATTCAAGCACATAATATTTTCTTATGTTTACGCGAATGTTAGACATTGAAATAAAACAAATTTATGGTTTTGATCGCTGTTTTTATATTATAATTTACTCCCGACATTTAGAACATTTTGCAACCTCCATGGTCACGTGATGAAAAACAAGTAAGTAAATAAATAAATATAAATAAATAAAAACACATGTTAAAACAATTACAAAAATTATTCGATAGACTATTAACGATAATTCAATATTTTCACGCAAATAATTTAAAATAAGTTATTAAATCGAACGTCTGTTCCATGCATAAGAATATTTGACATTATAATGTAAAATTTTAATAATCGTTATTCTATGCATTAAAAATGAAATCGATTTTAATCTCGTACTTTTTAATAATTTTCAGAAACAATATTTGAATATCTTAAATTTGATGGAGACGTAAATAGTTTTAATTTATTTTTAAGTCATAGGCGAGAGCGTTTTATGTTAAATTAGATATTGTAGACTTATTTAGTTTTATAGTAATAGTTATAACCACACCACCTCTTCCACGTCAGCTGCTTTTTGGAGATCAAATTTTGACAAAATCGTATTCGAAAATTCCACACAATGTAGCTCGACCTGGAGTCGAAGCAGGAATTTCCAATCCACAATTTATAATATCCGTAACCATGAACAATCAGGTAAGGGATCCACCTTCATTTACATATATAAAAGTTACTAGCCAGTAAGATTGCCTCGGTGGCGTAGTTATTTTGCAATTCACTTGCTGGGATCTCTAATGCGATCCTCGGGTTTGGCAGGGATATTGAGATTTTTCTGCTCACTATCAGCCCGGATTCAACTATTGTTTCCGATAAATAGAAATTATACTGGTGTTAAGATATATTTTATCTCCACTCGGATAGCGACTCGACGAATCTAGTTGGCTGTCTGATAAACAAAGCTGAGAAACAGACTTGTAATCACAGCAATGCTCCGTGTCCTTAGATAAATAACGTTTATGAATACGGGTGAAAGTGTTTAAACCCACCCTAGTGGCCCACGTAAGCGTGTCGCGTTTCGGGATCAGCCTGTATATATCCAGTTCCCAAAGGTCAGCATAATTGTGTCGACTGTCGAGAGCTAATCATCTCTCGTCAGTCGACATTTTGTTGGACCCCTCTCTACTTACCATCAACCTTTGTGGATATACTTACGTTTTTTAATCTCCGAAGGAGTAGGCGAAAATGTTACTAGGGCATTCAATTTTTCATCCCATGATGTATCATGGTACTTCTGCCTACCCCTGAAAACGACGTGATGCTATGTAAATATTACCGCATAAGCTCATCACCCACACCACACCACGATTCCACAAGCTAGTTGTTCTTCAAATTGAAATTTTGATGAGCCGACCACCTGTGACGTGTCTCTCAATGGAAACCTATTATTACCGTCTAGCCTCAATGGGCACTGCCCTGACAACCTCTCAGCGGTGCCACTTTAATTTGGTTTTAAAAATACAGCGAATTCTAATCAAATTATTAGATTTTTTTTAATTCAATGACGAGACGGGGACCCTGTTGGTCTAATAAACGATGTCACCGTTGATAAACAGTACCACCATTTCTCTCTAGTCGGTCAATCATTATTGAAGATCGTGGCTTTAATTATCTTGATAGTGATATCTCTACATTAACTTCGGACTTCTTTCTGATAGATTTTTTGTTGCTTTGAATGACGAAACGAGCTTGCCGTTCGCCTGATAGTAAACGATACAACCGCCCATAAACAGTAGAAACACCATCCAACACCTTGAATTACAAAGTATTGTTTGGTGTTCCACTGCGCTCGCCATCTTGAGACATGAGGTGTTAAGTCTTAAGTCAATATATACTGCATTAATGGACATTCAACTAATTGGAAACCTGGACTATCCATCTTGGGTTTTCGTCTTCGTGGTCTCTTCCCTTCCAACTTTACGGCCATCACCATTTATTTGAAGCATGACTTTTGTATTTAGTTGTGTTATATTTTATTCAATGAGTATCGTGTATTGATATAAAAGGCAATCATACAACAAAGTTCTTTTTTAATTTTATAACGTTGGTAGATATTGTAACTTTGACTTTTCGGATGACCAACACCTCGATCTGCATTGTAACTACGAAGGTTGCAGTCTTCGAAACGTCGGCAGAAAATTATAGTATAAAAACCGTGATAAAATCCGCAAAATAGTTTTATTACTAACATTCGTGGAAATATAAGAAATCATTCACGTATATTTTATAGACACGAACGTTCATATAAACAATTTGTTCAAAATCTGAACTAAAATGGCAACACCGTCACTGTTATAACCTATTTATTCACTTAAACAACAAATAATTTTACTGATTTGACAAATGTTTTTTATTCACACTCGAGTCTAAGTGTAAATAATGATTTACACATAGACTTGAGTTCTTATATTATGAGCGCCACGCTGTACACAACCAAAAGCTGTCACTATTGACACCATACTACAGTCAGTTTGAATGGATTGCAGTTCAATTTAGTTGAACACAGTCATGTTCGGAACGCCAAATCTAATAATCTAATCAAATTGAGTAACGTTTACTCAAACATTGTGAAATACTCCTTTAACATCATAGTCGGGTTCCTGGTGGTCGAATCTCATCTCGCCCCAGTATTGTTACGCTGATTATTCCAGTGGGTAAGCAGTTATAATTTACATCCACACAGCGTCCCCGGCAGGTGCAGCGAAGTTTTCAAACAATACAAACACAATTATTCGGGACGGGCCAACTTTAAATTGCTTTTGTTGTAATGCGTATGAAGTGTTATTGAAATTTTAGACGTTCAAATAAGGTTTTTTATTATTCTATTATAAGCTATACCTGCAACGTCTTCGTAAATCTATCTTCTTGTTGGTTGTAATATACTCTTGACACAGTGATCGTGGTTGTCATTTTATAGTGTTTTTCGGAGCAGATGCAATGCGTCTTACGATCTCTCGCCATATCTGTTAGTGGTTATTCTAGTGCACTCATGTACAGCACGGTCCATGGCAGATTTACCTTGGTGTCCATCTCAGACCGTCTATGAAACTCAATGTGATTGTTTAGATTATAGGTACGTTATAAATACCGTCTATTTAAAATAACGAAGCGGTTAATGCATTAGGGTTTTGTCTAATTTTTAATTTTCTAAAGTACCCCAGTATTAAGGCGAAAAAATGTAAATGTAAGCACGGAAATTGATTTTTATACGTGTAAAGTCGAGTAAGCGGCTTGTCGCAAGGTGTAAGACTAAATATTCCTCCCTTATTACCCAGGACTTACAGAGTACATTGCCTACACATACAAACATGTACACACAAACAACTATATTTTTAGTAATTACATAAAATTAGTATTAAAGGGCCTAATAGCATTCCATATGCTTAAAAGAATATTACATCAATTAATTGGCTACTAAAGAGAATTTGTGTAAAAGTATTTAATGATATTTTTATTTTATAAATATAAATACAGCACCTATTTTATCTTTGTCACTATGTAATGGGTATTTTTACATAAACTGCAGCTGCCCTCGCGTTTTGCCTTTTTAAAAGGCGGGTCATTGTGCAACAAGCTAGCCTGAGGCTGGCTAGAGATTTTGTATACACTCGTGGCTAGGGCAGGGTTATTTATAACAAAATGCGATGACTGCCTCGATGTATCGTGTGCGCGGTGTTACATCGCACTGGGCTACTGGGTTTGAATCCCTGGTTGGGCAAAGTGATATGGCAATAGGATCGCTCTCTATTCCATCAACACATATGGTGAAAAGTTCCTTGGTTGTAACTCTGCCTACCTTTTCGGGGATAAGGCATGATGTATGTATGCCATAACGAGCAAGCCTTCGTCAAAGGAATTGAAGAACGATTTAAAAAGCATTGAGTAAAGAACTTTCAATATAATCACCCTAAGGCGTATGATAATTCTCATAGTGCCCCGTATTGCACTGGATAAATGCCCGTTGAACTGAAAGACGATAGTACCTGCATAAAGCTCCTTACAAGTAGAAATAGACATTACACAGGACTGAATAGCAGCAGAAATATATATAACAGTGATAAATACCTAGACGAATAGTCCCAACCATTGTTAGATTTATTTATTTATTTTGTAATTACAACAATTAAATATGATATGCACAAACACCACTAAGATACATAATTATAGTAAATACTAACAATTTCATCACAATCATTCCACCAGCCGAAGTCCTTCACTGCTGACCATGAGCCTCCCCGAAACATTAACGTCGGTCTTGTCGGTCGGTTTTTTAATTTTTATACCATGTTTACAAAATGATTACCTTTATAATACCACTTAATATGCATTGAAAAAACAACAAAGATTTGTCCACAATGCTTTGATATGAATCAGCCATCGTGCATTAATCAACGTCGAATGAATAGGCCCACGTCACATAACCAGATGAAATAGGTAATTTAGTTATATATAATAATAATAATAATAATAATATCAGCCCTGTATTATATACTTGCCCACTGCTGAGCTCGGGCTTCCTCTATTACTGAGAGGGATTAGGCCTTAGTCCACCACGCTCGCCTAGTGCGGATTGGTAGACTTCACACACCTTCGAAATTCCTATAGAGAACTTCTCAGATGTGCAGGTTTCCTCACGATGTTTTCCTTCACCGTTAAAGCGAACGATAAATTCACAAAGAATACGCACATGATTTTTTAGAAAAGTCAGAGGTGTGTGCCCTTGGGATTTGAACCTGCGGACATTCGTCTTGGCAGTCCGTTCCACACCCAACTAGGCTATCGCCGCTTTTAGGTAAGTTATTTTAGTTATAGTTAATTTAGTTATACTTATAGGAACCTAGACAAACGCATTATAAGTTTTAACTTCAACATAACATTTTATATTGGAGCCAAAGGCTCAGAATATTGATTACATTTCGGCAATACATTACGCTCGTGACAAAAATATTTAAAAAACAAATCCCGCTAACAATTGAAACGCAACGAGAAAAATGTTTTGTGAATGTTGCGGCTTACTTTCTACACGAGAGGTGTTCTCATTGTGAATGGCAGTGTTCGTGAATGCGGTGAGGGACCTAAGGTTTTTCCACACTACGTTTTAAAAGCTACCATTTATATTATCTTACTCTTTCTAATATTAAATGCGAATATTTGTGAAAATGTTGGAATTTGCTGAGCGGCTTTGGATGACATTTGGTATAGGGGTAGACGATGGCCTTGTTTAAATTATAGGCTTACTTTTTATACCGGTAACTTCCGTGAGATATTTGTTATTTTAAATAACTAAAGCATACCTGTTAAAGACGCGCATCTTCAGTTTTTTTAAAAGCAGCACGTGCATAGTTCCATACATACCTCACACAACATATAATATGTACCAATATGCCTAAATATCAGCAAATCGTTGTAATGATAATCTATACATATTATTAAACAAAGTCCCCTTTTATGTCTGTCTGTATTTTATGGATTTTCTCAAAATCTACTCAACGGAATTTTATAAAATTCGGTATGGAGATAGTTTAAGATCCTGGGAAGGTTATAGGCTACTTTCTATTCCAGGAAAATAAATAGCAGGACTTTTATCCCGGACAACTCCTTCACGCGGACGAAGCTGCGAGCAAAAGCTACTTCGATATAAATTACGAAGGGACGTTGGCAGGAATGGGGTTATATGAACCTTTCCCATTGCTGTCTAGAGTCTATATGAGACCTTCAACACCAGTACACATTGTAGTTCGGCATTGTTGGATTTATTTCTTCCAGTGTATAAATATTGGTTTTAAAATTTCATAGAAAAGTACGAACGCAATGTCATGCAATTCGTAGCAATTTACACGTCTCTTACGTCTGTCATAGGTCTACGAACTTTCTCTCCTTTTTATAAATACGCATTTGGTATATAAAACGCATTTGATTTTAAAAATTCAGCTCATTTTCTCTACAAAAATAAAGTCTTAAGAATAGGATTAAGAATTTTGCACTGTTCAAAACAAAATTTCATTAACAAAACTCCATTGAAGTTCGAACAACTCTCAAAAGATATCTAGCGATGTTCGGAGATTAGATTGTGTGAGATCCCTCGGGATACCGCGTGTGTTGAACTCTGGGAACAAAGCGTATTCACCAGCCATCCCTAATGGTATTTCAAGTAAATCATACTGTAGACATATTTATTCTACAGCATAAATAAAACGTATTATCACTATCTTACAAAACGAATATATTGTCATGTATTAGTACCCTTTGTGAATACGACACATAGCATGCATACGAGATAAACATCGAATACAATATGTCAACCATATTTTGTTTGTATACACTCGTATGCCTTTTATCGTCGGAGGGGTAGCCAGAGGTACAACTAGTGCATCTATTTTTCGCCATATGTGTCTCATAATGTTATAGGAGGCAAGTCCCGCCATATCAGATACAAAGTCCATACTGCGGACTGATGCTGAATAGAAAAAAAAAACATTGATTCACTCTACTCGGGGATCGAATCCGAGACCTTTGAGCGGAAGTCGAACCGCACACGCAATAACTAAGCTACCGAGTCAGTTCTAATATTGTATTTCTATAATTATATCTACTGGACAGGAATAGAGGAAGCCCATGCCCAGCAGTGGGACAGTATATAATACAGGGTTGATATTATTATAATTATATACTGACATGACAAAATATCAGTATAAAAATATAATATACAATATGAATATCATATTTTGTTTCACGTTGGCTATGTAAGCTGTTTTCAGTATAGGTTGCTATGCAATAACAGAGGCCTCGGAAAATATTTCTTTATAAAAGTTAATTATCTTGTAACGATATGAAATTTTTCGGATGAGTAAATTTTAAGCGAAATTTTTTATTCAATTTGCGCGACAGGCTCTGAAAGACATGTAAAATGTTAATAATTATAAAAGCTACGAAAATTGTAATTTCTGATATATTTATGTGGGTAATTTTCAGATATATTTCTTAAAAAAAAAGACATGAAATAATTATGGTTTATTTATTTATTTATTAAACTAAATTTTAACATCAATTACAGTTGACAGTAATACGATGCTAAACATATTATTATTAAATTCTTAATTCTTATAATTAACAATTTTTTTTTCTATAGTTCTATGTTGCTTCAGTTAATTTCAATGAAATTTTAATATAACTTGATAAAGTTCAAAGACGCAATCTTCTCTATTCATTTTATCTCCACACCAAAAAAAAACAAAGTTGAAATGCAACTCAGGTCCAATGATAAATCCACACTGTCAGTCCCAAATGATCGTACACCCCTCTACAATCTTGTACAGTAACTAAGTACACCAATCTTGACGTAATGAACTCCAAACTTTACTGGTTTCGTGTCTGCTACTGAAACCCTGTAATTTACAGCTACAGCGTAGTCTCCGGCTACGACGTAGCAACGTCTACGAAATTCTACGTACATCGTATTCGTCTGATATAATTTACGTGTTTCATTAAATTTGTTTTTATTTAGGATTAATTTAGTGGTCTAGTGGTGGTGTTTTGTGAAACACATGAGCTTCCAGGTTCAATTACAAAATTTAAAAAAAATATCTATATAATGTCCACCGAAATCGGAATTTATGCAAAATATTACATGATAAAAACTCGGCCATTTTAATAAAACTGATTTTTGATTTTTCACGATAGATTTGTTTAATTTTCACTCCCAATTTTTCGGAGACTGCATCCTTCATATTAACAAAGTGACGCAAGCAAAGCGATATTTTTATAATTCTGCCTTCCAATTTAATATAAAGCATTATAGGTAACTTAAATATCACATAATACTTATTCACTCAGACTCAAATCTTAACCCGTGAGGTAGCTGAATGTTTGCCGGCAAACATTGACAGCTACGCGTGTGACGGAAAAATAACCTTATTATGTAGTATATAAGGTTATAATCCCGTGACACACGCAAATGTCATGTAGCTGTCTTGGCTCGCCGGCGATTCACGAGAGACTAAGAGTTAATATAATATAAAAAGCCATACAAAATATATACAGGTCGAAACATTGACGTATATTTTATAGACACGAACGTCCATATAAACTATAGTTATTTGTTCAAAATCTGAACTAAATTGGCAACCAAAACGTCACTGTTATAACCTATTTATTAACTTGAACAACAAATAATTTTACTTATTTGACTAATATTTTATATTCACATCCAGGTTTACACTCAGACTCGAGTTCTTATATTATAAACGCAACTCCGTACACAACTATAAGCTGTCAATATTGACACCATACTAGTTGTATGTATTGCAGTTCAATTTAGTTGAACAAAGTGAATGTTCAGACTGCCAAATCTAGTACGTAGTACGTATATATGGATAGGTAGAGACGTAAAAAAAAGAAACCACAGTGGCTCGATGCGCAGTTTACTTCGCAGTTGCCTTTGTGACGTTACGATGGTATTTAATCATCGTTTTCGCTTTTTATCGCGTTCTTGATAACACGAAATGTAAATGCCACGTTTTATTTTATTACTCAGCTTCGTGAGATTACATTAAGATAAATATATCGAGGTGTGTTTTTAAACGCGGTAAAGTGCCTCCGTTAAATCTAATGGTAAATGGAGTGGCGATCAGATAGAGTATCGATTGAGGATTCATGTCACTAGTCGCCACAATTATGCCGGCCTCTTCTAATACCTACCTTCCAATAAATCAGTTGATAAATTAAGTGTTGACCAAATAGAGTATCGATGAAGGATTGGTGTCTCGCTAGTCGCCACAATTATGCCGGCCGGTATGAATATTTACCCTACACTAAACCTGTTGGTAAATGAACTGGCGACCAGATAGCGTAGATTGAAGAAAGATTATGTTTTGCTAGTTGCCACTGTTATGCCGGCCGGTTTGACCTAGTACTTCGGTGGCCTGTATGCGACAATATTTTTTTAAAAGTATGCAATCACACAACATGGTAACAAAAATAACGTTATACAAAAGACAATACTTGTTATTAAAATTGTAATTATTTGTTCAAATACAAGTCCATCCAAAGAATTCACACAGAATAGTCTAAACAAATTTTATCTTAAAAAGGACTTTTAGAAATAAAAGAACGAGAAAAATCTAGCACTAAATACTACATCCATTTTGATTTACCGTCTTGCACCTGCAGTTACCCATTCACTCTAATGCAGGATAAAAGCATTGTTCATAATACAAGCATTATATGGTTATTGCGCCGCGTAGAGATAGCTTTATACCGTTAAACTAACTATAAATGCTGCTGAAGGTCACACCGAAGTGTCATAACAAAAATTCAAAACAAACACACATCTCGCCTTTAGTATGTAATAGTAATATCAGCCCTGTATTATATACTGTCCCCCTGCTGGGCACGGGCCTCCTCTACTACTGCGAGGGATAAAGCCTTAGTCCACCACGCTGGCCCAGTGCGGATTGGTAGACTTCACGCACCCTTGAAATCCCTATAGAGAATTTCTCGGGTATGCAGGTTTCCTCGCGATGTTTTCCTTCACCGTTAAAGCAAGCGATAATGCACAAAGAGTATGCACATAACCTTAGAAAAGTTAGAGGTGTGTGCCCTGGGGATATAAACCTGCGGACATTCGTCTCGACAGACTGTTCCATACCCAACTAGGCTGTCACCGCTTTTTTTAGTATGGTTATTGTGATTTCCAAGGGCTCAAAGCAATCCCTACCATAATCCGTTCCTTTAAGGTCTAACCATCATTCTTCTGGTATTATGAGTATTGATAGATGAAGATCATTTATAAGACGAGTCATTCGCTCTATACCGGTGTATACTAAAACAATCATGCCTTTATCCTTCGGGAAGGGAGAGGTGCAACCAAGCACCCACTTTACGCCATATGTATTCCGTCATATCATGTAGGGTACGAGTCATATCGGCCACAACTTCCATACTCCGGGCTGATGGAGCAAAAAACCCAATAGCATTTTGTCCGACGCAGTTTTCGACCCTGTGACCTTAGACCGGTAGTCATACCTCACACGCAATATAACCAAGCCACTGGGGTAGTCAAATGTGAAAGATTTTAAAGATATTTGAATATTTGTAGTGCATCTTCGTATTCCTAATTCATAATTCTTCGCACAAATAGACCTTATCCTGGATTGACATACTACAGGCATTTTTAACCCGAAAATCTATATATTGGATCTTCCGGTGCGGCGGTTAGGGCCACCCGCAGATAGGTAGAAGTAAGAAAGTTCAATCTTACAGGCAACGCCACGATGCAAACCTTTTGCATTATGATTTCCCATGTTTACGCGAATGTTGGCATTAAAATTGAACTATTTTTCGGATTTTATAGCTGTTTATATATTTAAATTTCTTCCGAACTCGAAAATCTGAAATATTGTTTAATTTTAATACCTATTATATTTATAAATAAATAACATATATAATATAATTGTTACGCGTCGGTGTGATATGCTCACGAGCACGTGTAAACACGGGTTGCATTTATTGCGGTGCATTTCGCTATGAAAGCATTTTATGTGTTTCAGACATACGCGTTTATGTTAGGCACGTTGCTATAGCCAGGTCTGGTGTTAGAACCTGGGCGTCCCAGGAGTATATTAACGCCCGCTTTTTCAGCGAACTTTTTAGGTCCTAATAAAAGTTTAAGGTATTATCTCTTACCAGCTCCTTCTCCCCTTTGCCTTTAGCCAGTACTGTATATGGCGATCGTACGTGCATATTATATTTTAACATTAATTACTTTTGACAAACGTACAAGCTTTCACGTATTCAATGTGATTTCGACATTGCATTAATAAATAAAACTACATACTTTTTTTGCCTCTGTGAACATTGTGCCAAAAATTATAGATGAATAACAAATATTTTATCAAAAATCCCTTTTAGTTTTTTGATTTTTAGCTCATTTTGTCGTTTAGTGCGAATATGGCGTGTGCGTGAGTATATTTCTACTGAAAGTGTGATATAGCCCTTACTACGATTTGTTTTTTTATTGCTTTGAATAACGAGCTTGCCGTTCGCCTGATGGTAAGCGATATGACCGTCCATAAACAGCAGAAACAGTGAAGTAGTTTGTCTTAGAGAAATAGTATTAAAGCGTGTAAAATTAAAATTACTTTTTATTGATATTTATTTTGTTCGAAACTTAGACTTTTTATTGTACATTTACGGTCCGAATTAGGTACTTATTGTAAAATGTCATTTAAAAAAAATAGTTTTATTTAAATGATCCTGTATAAGTACCATTAATACCTTCGAAATAAGGTGTAATTTACAAAAAGTGAGTATAGAAAGACTCGCAAAAATCATCCATCAATTTCAAGGAGTTTCCAGAGTATTTTTTCGTGTCAAAATTAACCTCACGAGCCTCCGCGATTGATCTTCGGGATACGCGAATTTCATAGATCTAGGGCCAAATAAACCAATCCCACATTTGAGTAGCATCTTAAGTAGACGTTTCTGGTATTAAGGTTAATTAAACTATTCTTGGTATGTCAATTGAGCGCCTGTTGTCAATTGAGTTGGCACTATTTCATAAACAAAACTCTAGTGTGAATATCAGTCTTATGCTGATTTAAGATAACATTTGATGTATTGTTGATATTCGTTCAAAAATATTCACGATCTTAAGATGCTGCACTTAAGAGCGATATTGACTTGCTTTTTTTGTATATTGGCACGACAAAGTGGCCCCTCTGCCCCTGATGGTAAGTGAAGTGGAGTCCAATAGAATGTCCACTGACGAGAGATGATTACCCCTCGACAGTCGACACAATTATGCCGGCCTGTTGGAACCGGATACACAGGCGACACACTTACGTGGTTCACTATGGCGGGTTTTAACTCCTTACACGGTGGTATCCGGGCGGATATAATATATATCCTAGTACCAACAGCATATTCTGCAAAACTTCTATCGTGTAAACATTTACAAGCTAAGTCTGCAACTAATCTTGTAGGACTTGCAGCGAGTCACATGTGTGTAGAATTATTGAAATATTCCCGATAGTGTAAACATCTGAAAGTTCTTGCACATGCAGAAACTTAACGGTAGAATTTAGCAGCCGATCTATCCCCTCAAAGTCAGCATACTGGAAACCTGTTACCTCTCCCAGGGATAGTGGTCTGAAGTATCGCTACTCAGTAATAATTCAGTACTCAAGGTAGCAAGTGCTTTTAGCTTCAAATTGAGTGCATTTACTTTGTGCACCGGAGTGCACCGCGGGCCGTTTATTCGCACTTTGCGAGTAATTTAATAAAATAACATGTACTGCGTCGAGTGTAGAGAAAAATAGTTTTACATATAAAAAAATGGTAGAGTTACATTGTAATGTTCTACTGTTTGACTGAAGTAAGGCCTAAAACAATAATATTTAATATCGCGGTTATTCTTATACATACACAGAACAATGGCTCCACTGCACCTGATAAGTGGATTGGAGTTTAATAGAATGTCATCTGATGAGAGATGATTACCCCTCCGCAGTCGACACAATTATGCCGGCCTGTTGGAACCAGATATACATACGCTGATCCCGGAACGCGACATGGCGGGTTTTAATAATTGTGGACAGTGGTCGCTATCTGGGCGGATATAAAATATATCCTACCACTTGCAGGAGATGAAAGACTTTAAAGTGTTAAAGTTATTGGCATAGCCAATGCCCACACTGCAAGAAAAATCACGAGGACAATAACTAACTTTTAAACTGAAATATGCTAGATTGTTTCGTTCGCAATTTGACCGTAACAACAAAGCGTTCGATCCTTTAACTAGATTCCAAAACCACTGTTCCGTAAAGGGTAACTGTTTATTGTTACCAGTAAAACGACAATAAAACAGCTAGAGGTCCAAAAAATCAAACAGCCGCTAAGTAATTGATTCTTGTAATAAAATTTTATTTGCGGGTAGAAGTGGTCGCTTTGTTTTATAGCTTGTATTTAATTTCGAGGGCTTTTTAAGGTTTTTATTGATTGAGGAGTTCGGTGGAGGGTATTTAATATCATCATTCCAGACATGTAAATATATGCTCAATAATTCAGTTTAAGGACATGATCATTTTGTTCTTCTAATAGACAGGTATGCCTATTGTATACTAAACATTCTAATAGCTGGTGTAAAATATGTAAATTGAACCACGAAGTATTTTGCTTGATGCGTAATTTTTTTTTTAATTAAATTTTTAGGTTGTGGTTCCTTCGTTGACAGACGATGATTGAGCCAGCGTAAAAGTAAGAAAAGATACGGTAATTTTGTTCATATATTCTTTATGAGTTATAATATTTCCCGTCTAATGGCCGTGTAGGCACGGTTGTCTTCCGAATTGCAATTAATATCGTAACGCATTATAATTCCCTATTGTACATGGTATACATGGATCTTCTTTATGTAATAACGCCCTAAAAACGTATGTCAAAGTTCCTTTTCACTTTAATACTATGCCCTAACGACGAAAGTTGAAGTATTCCAAAAGGGAACCCGACAAACATATAGGTACTAATATGCATAAATGAGCTCTGCAAATCATTCTGACGATAATAAAATTCTACACAAATTTTACATAAAGGGAAGTCAACAGGATTCGAATTATCCATCACTACTGGTACGTCCAATATTTTTTAAATCAGTTAAAACATTATATGCAGAAAATTATGCTAAATTCGTCCAGCATGCACGTTCTATTATAAAAAGCATATGCGGTAGGAAACTAAATTACACGTCGCCTCGCTTTCAATTTGCAGAACCACTTTCATATGCATCTGTGTCGGATATCTCGCAGGATGCAGGACGCTCATTCGATTACTGCGCGTGCTATTTATATTTTATTATTTCTTTAATACGTACTTCTAACTGAAGTGCATCGGGATATAGGGGTGTATTAACAAGACTCAAATCAAAGGTACCCAAACTTTTTTTCTTTAAGACCGTTTTAAAAATTTTACAGGTTCTGGTGGATCCCCTGCAGCTAAATTTCTACCACTTTCTCCAGAATATGCAAGTTTTTACATGTAACATTTTTGTAAGTTCTATACTATCAAAGCGAGAACAATTTTCGTGGACCCCTGCTTACGAATTGTGAACCGCAGTTTTGGCCACGTCACAAACAAAAATCCCAGCGAGTCCCCAGTGGACCCCTGGGGGTCCACCTGGACCACTTTGAACATCAATGGATTAGAGGAAACAAATTTTTCGACACAAAAGCATGTTATATTTGCGGTACTCTGAAACTGTCAGTATATTTTAAGACAAATGTTTGTACATTCGCAAATGTTTGAAACAAAGTACCGAAATGTTATCAGCCGAGCCCACTGCATCTATAAATACGTGATAATCGATACAACACGACCCCCGCGGCGTCCTTCCGTGAAGGTCAAGATTCATTGATGCTATGGTTGGAGATACAAGCTATGGGTTCGACTGAGGTGGTACTACTGTCCCAACAAACCGATTAAAATATTGTCACTGGGGTAAATTATTTGAGTGCCTTATCGGGACAGGGTATAAAGCAAAACCACTGAGTTCAAAATGACTTTATTAATTAAACACTAGGTATAGCATTAGATAAAAAAACAGAGTAGGCTCAAGCGTAAGAGCCTCGCTCGTAGTGCTGCCTTGTATTAGCGGCGTGCTATAATATTTTGCAATGACCATGAATAGGTGATAAAATCGTGACGAAAACCCAGAACCTTCACAGCCAATAGCTTACACTGCACCATTGAGGTGATATTAATAAATTGCTGGTGGTGATATATTTTATTTTTAAGCTTTTATACACCAAGAATGAGAATACTGTGGGTACTTAAGATTAAACAACGAAGGAGGAGAGGAAGTATTAAATTGACTTGAGGGAGGAAGAATTGAATTTGAATTATTTGTGACCAAATAGCGACCACCATACCCAAGGTATAGCTGTACCCTACTCCACGTCATCAGGTGCATGATCCCTCTCCTTCCTCGTATGAAAATGCAGCTATGAAGACATTTATGTGTTATAAGAAAATTAACTGCGCAAAAAGTTAATTACGGCCAGCGACAAAAGTGCTTTTACTTACACTTAAGTATTTTTTTCTATATGAAGTTATATAAATTCAATTTTATTTCTATCAACAAAAAAATTAAGGAAAACAGATTTGAATTGAGTGTATTTAAAGTTAGAAATTTCTTTACATACTTTTACCAAGTCCTTAATACATATTATACCCTTCTTTAACACGATAAAATATACGGTAGGTCACTCCCGACAATTGATTCTACGCGAACAAAGTATACATCACCTAGTAACAACTATAAAAATAAACCAGTAAACATGACTATTAACTGCAAGGTTAAACTGCCATTCAGCGAGAAATTATAAATTCTGTAGACGTACCAGAAAAAATAGGTCATCTCATCAGCTATTGAGTGCGGAAGGTCGCGGAGCTGCGAGATATGATGTTTATACTATAAAGCGAAGAGTTTGTTTGTTTGAACCCGTTAAACTAAGAAATAATAAACCGATTTTTGGAAAAAAATCACCAATAGAAAGCGACATTACTCCTACTTTTATTGGTTACTTTTATCCTAGGAAAACATTTATCTCAAAAAATATTTTCAATCAAAAGCTCATAATTTACTTACCCCTTTAGTATTGATATATAGTGAAGTCTTTTGTGCGACAACGAGTTAGCAATGAGAGGTGCAATACAAGACTGACTATTTATTAGATAATTCACAATCACACGCCGGTATACAATATATGAAATATACCATTTATAATATTTTTTTGGATTATGAAGTTGCGAGTTCAATTTTAAAATGCCTAATTAATGAAGCATATATTTGTCTCATAGAAATATGTACTGCACAGCCCTAGGCAACGCCTAAATGCTGTTAATTTCTAAAAAAATATACTAGTAACTGACAGTTGCTTCAGTAATCATATGCGACTCAACATTATGCTGAATTGTCACCTTCTTGTCCCAGCCGCGACGCGTCATGTAAAATCTTACTTACATATTATCAGTCTTACTTATAAAAATATCGCAAAGCTATGCTTAGTTAAAACACAAATTTACTCGATCAGCTGTAAGTCAAAGACCGCCATCTTGCCTCTTAATAAGGTTTAAAGTAAGAAACCAGTGATGTTTTTGACAGCTATTTAAGCAATTCTTAATCATCTCTTAACGCTTAAACAACTTTAAAAGATTTTATCTTTTCATATATTTTCTTATGTTTCGCGAATGTAAGACATTGAAATAAAACTATTTAACGAATGTTATAGCGGTTATTCAGCTCAGTACCCTCCTCCCCCTCCGAGACCCTGAAGGCTGCAAAATCTTCGAAATGCAGAAAATTATAACATAAAAAATCGCGATAAAAATCGTAAAATAGATTTTTTTTATATATTTTGTAATAATACGTCGTAATAAGCTGTAATTCTTTTCTTTTAACTTGACAAGCATTGACAACGTCTTCACTACGCCCAATTCCCATCTATAACTAACTTTCCACCCACTTCGAAAGGTAATAAACGAAATATTTCAGAAGGAAACGAGTTTGTAACAAACTTGATAAATGGTTGCTCATTGATAAAGCCTTAAAGTTCTGTCAAAGCTCGGGCTTTCATAAATCTCTTTTCATAAGGATTAATATTACAAGATAAAAAAAATTACCTTTCTAATTCAGTATACGACCCACTGATAGCGTGGCGTGTAAACGATAGGTGGAAGTAAACGGCTCTGTATTTTAGCACAGAGATGTGATATCAGGAGCGCAAAGTGAAATTATCCAAAAGGTAATCCGACACAACATATAGTTACTAATACGCAAGAAGTTTGGAAATCTTTCTGATGATAATTACATTCTACCTAAAGCCGATAGGAATCGGAATCTCTGGACCTTTCGCCACTGTTAGTTTAAATAGACAATAAGTCCATTGAGGCGGCGATAGCTTAGTTGGTTGTGGAACTGACTGCCGAGACGAATGTCCGCAGGTTCAAATCCCAAGGGCACACACCTCTGATTTTTCTAAAAAATTCTATGTTTTCTTTGCGAATTATCGCTTGCTTTATCGGTGAAGGAAAACATCGTGAGGAAACCTGCATACCGGAGAAATTATCTTTATGAATTTTCGAGGGTGTGTGAAGTCTACCAATCAGCATTAGGCCAACGTGGTGCACTTAAGGGCTAATCCTTCTCAATAGTAGAGGAGCCCCGTGCCCAGCAGTGGGACAGTATATAATACTGGGTTGATATTTAATTCCAGTGGGCTAAGAAAGCGTTTCATCTATTGAACCCTAAATACTATTCCTTTATTCAAATCCTATCGAACTATAACGGGCGCTTATTCGGCATATTAACCGTTTTCTGCCGACAAAGGCGGTTAAACAAGATTGGCGTTAGTTGAATTACCAGCACTTTTCACAATACTCGGAAAAGCCCAAAGAAGTGTGCGGTTTGCCGCCTTAAAGATTGTTGTTCTATTTATTTCTTTATTATCTTGCTAGGTGATGCTCGCGGCTTCGTCTGCGTAAAAGATATATCCTGGAGTAAACCGTCCATTTTGTTTCTCCGGAATTATAAGGTAAAAACATTGGCATTTAAAATAAGAATTAGACAACTGTTGGACGTCCAAATTACAAACTCATTATGCATTTATCCCCGAAGGGGTATGTAGAGGCGCAACTAAGGCAACCACTTTCGCCAAGTATGTTCCGTCCCATGATGTGATAGGGGGCGAGCCTATCGCCATATCGGGCACAAATTCCAGACTCTGGGCTGATACTGAGCAGAAAAATCCAAATATAACTTTGCCCGACCCGGGATTCGAACCCAGGACCTCAGAGCGCTATTGTACCGGTCATGCAATACAACTACGCCACCGAGGCAGTCAAATGTACCAATTAAGTTCTATATAATATAGAATGTATGGTAATTTCAAGCAGTAGTAAATAAAGTAGTAGGAATTAATTATTATAATATATAGAGAAACCAAAGGTTACCATGCTTTTTACACACATACACACTTTCACACACACACACACATACACACATGTACACACACTATTGTTCTTTTCAAATGATAATTTTAATACGAATGAGATTATGGATTTATGTTTGTTAAAGATAATTTTAACTGATATTATTAGACCTAAGCAGTTTAAAAACGAATGGAGGAGCAGTTAGTCCTAACCCCGCCTAACACCAAAGGGGCCAGGAGAGGCTGAAAACCAGCGCTGGCTGAGTTTCACAGCTCAGACAGCAGTTAGCTGAGCCACTTCCTTTTGCCATTTTTATTTGTAAGATTGTTTTGTTTTTATTTATTTTTTTAATTTCTGTAATAGTTTTAATTTTGGCAATAAACGTTTTTATTATTATCTTTTTTTTATTTAAAAATTCTCGAAGTATTGAAGATACTTCGGTGGTACAATACAACCCACGGGCCTAAGCTAAGTGTGCTGTATGTTCTGGTATTGTTTGGGTGGCGGAATCTTGTAAGAATTTCCTAACTATACGACATGTATTTAATATTGCGGCTTTCTGCATTGTGATATAGGTATTTTCTGGTAGATTAATTACGTTAAGGGAATGTAATAAGTATTTTGGTATGACGCCTGTGCTAGAGAGCACCAACGGCACGATGTAAACTCTATCCATTTTCCAGATTCTATGAACTTCTTCTTTTAGCTCTGTATATTTGTGTATTTTTTATGAGTATTTGGTACCACTATGTCAATTATATATATTTCTTTCTTAACTTATTATTATTATTAATGTACGTACCACGTTTTTTACACATTGTAATAGAGGTTTTTGCGTTACGTCAGGCAAATTTTAATCGCAGTAATTTGGTCCCATAAGATATATTTGAAATTTGTAATGTGACTTTATAAATAGATGACGCTGACGAACAGATGATGCTATGAAGCGTTACAATGATATAGGGATTTAGTAGCGCAAAAGTCTTTCCACACAAGCGAAGCCACGGGCAACACTTTACTAATAATATAGTACCATCTGGCGAATACCTTATCACCATTCAGCTGAGTCTCATATACTTAGGGACCATAAAATAAAGCATAATCTAAATTGAGTAATCACTGGCAAAATTCAGAGCATTCTGTCCAATTCCAGGAAAGTTAATGAATAAAATTTCCATAAAACTCGACTATATATCAGTCAGGTGAGTGAAGTTACTCTATTGCAAACGTAGCACGGACCATAAGGCGCCGCGCAAACGCAGTGCCTCGCTGGCGTGTATTGCGTGTACGTTGTACTATCGATTTAAGGTGACGGCGTTTGAATTTCGAGTCGGGAAAAGTGATATTGGTTTCCAGTATCAGTTCGGAGTCTAGAGATGTACCGATGACGATGGGCTCGCCTATCACATCATAGGACGGAACACACTTAGACCATACCCCGGTTGTACCTCTGCCAACCACTTCAGGAATAAAATATTCACTTTTTATAAACGAATACATAGAACTTAAATGATAAATGTCATACCGTAGCCTAGCGTAATAACGGAGCAGGAGAAATAACAACAATTTTTAGGGCGGGACGAATGCACTTCAACCGCTTATGCTTTGAATTTGAAATAAAACTATTTTTTCGGATTTTCTCGCAGTTTTTTATATAATAACTTTCTCCCGATATTTCGAAGACTTTGGAGCCTTTATGGTCACAGGGGGTACTGAGGTTTTGGTCACGTGAAACGTAAAAAGAAAATTATAAAAAAAAACCGCGACGAAATCCGAAAAACTAGTTTTATTTCTATGTGTAACAATCGCGTAAACATAATAAATCATTATCCATTCACTTAGTTTATTGATTTCTCGATGTCACTACGGCTTAAGGCCCATAACGCACACACAGTGATTTCTCAATATTAAAAATACGAGTTAGCAACCAAGCCGTTACAAGCCTTTTGACAAACCCTTTAAAGATGTTATGGCTGAACATTCCAGCCCGCAAAACGAATATTTTTTTACGTGAAACGAAACGTGAGCAAATGACATCGTTTGGGATGAAATGTTTATGGAATTTTATAATGTTATGACAGTAAAGATGCTTTTTTATGTGAACATGATTTTTCGTGGAACTAGTAACAGGGCCCTACATTAGGTACACTTTTAGCGTTCCGTACCTCAAAAGAAACCTTTACAGGATTACTTTGTTGTTCGTTTGTCAAGACCTTTTTTCTCAAGAATGCGTAGAGGTTTAAATAGGAATTTATGTCAAATACTCAGGTATACAGTTTCTTTCAGCTGTGAAAACAAATGTATGTTAATCATCGATATATATGTACTACGTAATAGATTTGGCGTTCAACTGAATTGAACTGCAATCTATTCAAACTGACTAGTATGATCAATATTGAGAGCTTGTGGTAGTGTACGGAGTGGCGCTCATAATATAAAAACGGTTGTTTAAGTGCAAAGTGGGATGTGAATAAAAAAATTTATTCAAATAAGGCGATACCTCAAGGTCCATTTTCATACATTTTGTTTCGGCTTTAATCTGGGTAACTAAACAAGTATTGGCAAGTAAAGAATTTAAATTCACGTCTAGTTAGTGATTAGTTCTCGCAGTTGAAAGAAAAACGTAAAAATAATTAATAATCATGGATATTTCGGCCTTTAAAATTTAATATGACGAACTATTTGTTGTTCTAGTAAATAAATAGATTATAACAGTGACGTTATGGTTGCCATTTTAGTTCAGATTTTGGACAAATAGTTTATATGGACGTTCGTGTCTATAGAATATACGTCAACGAAGTCAACATAATCTAAGACTTGACTATTATGTTTCATATTTTCGCATATTTTACGATTTCACAAATCACTCAAAGCCTACACTAGTACTCGTTGACCTAGAATCATAAAATTTAAATTGCTATTTGTTTCTCAGGATAAAAGGTGGACTATATACTTCCCAGGTTTTCAAACTATCCCTGTACCAAATTTCATCGGAATCTGTTTGGCAATTTGAGTTTATCACGTTTAAACAGGGACGACGGGAAACTTTATAATATGTAAGGATATAATTGGATATCAAATATATTGGACCGTATATTAAAAGAATATGGTATAATAGTTATAAATTTTTCAACTATTTCTACTCCAAATCAAACCACAGTTGTATAAGCTAATTACATCGAACCCATTAACAAATAAATAATAAAACAAATATTTTAGCTAATAAAAACCTTTATTTTACTCGAAAATCTAGACCGCTACACACAGTTCAACGACTGACCGTACGACCGTCAAATTTTACAAAAATAAAGAACATTAACTTCTATTCGCAAATTGGTAATCCTAAACCGAAGTCGTGAGTCGGGGCCATAGTTGATATAACCTTTGAATTATGCTTTATAATTTTATTTCTGCGGTCTGCATTTTTTCTTTTTGTTTTGTATTTTGTAGGTAGCGAGACACTTTTTTATATTTGAATGGCGAGACGAGCGTGTCGCTCATCTGATAATAAGCGATACGACCGCATTAACAAGTAACACCGTGCATAGATTTGAATCAAAAAGTACTGCGTGGCTCTCTTTGCTCGTCGCACTGAGACAGAAGATGTTGTGATGTGTTAAGTCTCATAATTCGCAGTAATTACGCAGACTGCAATGTTCATTAAACCGGAACACAACAGTACACACTGCTGCTTAGTGGTAGAAATAAACACTTCGCTGGTATACTAGTACTAAGAGCGGCAAAAACCTAGTTGGCTGGGGAACGGACTGCCGAAACGAATAACGTTAGGTTCAACCTCTGACTTTTCTAAAATGATGTGTGTATTCTTTGTGAATTATCGCTTGCTTTAACGGCGAAGGGAAACCAGAGGAAACCTCCATACCTGAGAAGTTCTCAATAAGAATTTCTAGGGTATGTGAATTCTAGCAATCCGCACTAGGCCAGCATGGGTAGACTAAGGTCTAATCTCTCTCAGTAGTAGAGCAGGCCCGTGCCCTGCAGTGGAACACTATATAATACAGGGCTGATATTATTATATATTATTATGATAACTAGAGATCCCCTCTCGAGAGACCTATCACCAGTGATATACATGGTTAATTGTTAACACTTTTTAATAGCATCGAAAGCTACGCAAAACACGACAAAATGGCTCCAACGAACTGTCAGAATCGTTGTTATACAATGACTATGAATTTAGACTAAATTTAGTTGAAGCAACTGTCAATTATCGATTTTAAATAGTTGTTTGAATACGTCTGTTTGCGGGCTCACTTCAAATACTACTTCGGACCGCGCAAGTATTTTGTGGAGTAGCAATTAATTTAGTGATGAAACGTGTCTACTGATCTACAAGACAAAATTTTCGGAGTTCAGGCATGTTAGTTAGTAAATTGCTAGACTAAAATATTAGCGTGGTCTGGACAATAATGATTTCTTAAGTTTACGCGAATGTTAGACATTAATATAAAACTATTTTCCGGATTTCATCGCGGTTTTATATTATTATTTCCTCCTGACGTTACGAAGACTTGGCAGCCTTTATGTTCTAGGAGGACTGAGGTGTTGGTCGCCCAAAAAGTGAAAGTTACAATATCTACACCACGAAAATAAAATCCGTAAAATAGTTTTATTCAAGGTCTGAACAATGTTTAAAGTACAGAGAGTCATCTCGTTATTTAAAATCATATTGTATTAAAAAACTTATAAATATTTTGTAATTGTTTTGAAATGTATAAGTTAGATAAAATAACTTGGAAACTTCTTAAGTTCGTTATTTAAAATTTAGTATGCGTGCTTCGAGTCTGGGTGTTACTGTTTATCGTAGTTAATATAACGCGGATTTGTATTGTAATGTTATGTCGCAAGTATGTTTATGTATTTATTTGTTTACTAGTTTATGGCCCACCAATAATTATGGAAAATTGCAGGTACAGTGTATAAAAATAACTTTAAAATATAAGAACATAGTACAATGAGCTACATAATACAACACTTTTATGTTTGTACCACAAAAAATCTTCACGAAAGTAAAGTAAAATGGATTTACTTCACTTTACATAAAGGTTTTTTTTTCACTTAACGCGAATAGGTGTTTTGAAGTTTTGAATTTGTTCAGCTACTTAAGTGTCTGACTGTGCTAGCAATCAATATAAAAAGTTAACAGGGTGAAATAAATAAGTAACAAGATAAAATACATATTTTAATTATATTTTCTTATTAAGTATAGTAATTGTGTTGCTAGAAAGATGCTTTCCACTAAACGTAATTTTAAACTTATTTTGTCGCGGTTTCTACAAGGTCATATCATTATTTTAAGTATGGAATATTACCAATTTTTAACCAACACTTGAAAAATATACTCTAATGTCATTGAAATATTGTTCCTAAAAGAAAATTCCTGCCTATTTGATCCAGGCACAGTAGATTCGAATAATATTATATAGTATCACATACAATGCTAGAGTTAATCTCGATTAGTACGATTGTATCTACTATTTCTACTTCCAAAAACAAGTTATTATTATGTTCTGAAGGGATATTGTAGTCAGTGTAATTACTACGTATTATAAGACTTCTAAGGCCGTATTTATAAATGAATCTCAAATTATGTTTCGGATTTTATCGCGGTTTCAATATTTTGCTTTTCTCTCAAAAAAAATATAAAAAGTATAAAACAGAAAGAAAGAGTAAAATATTAAAACCGCGATAAAATCCGAAAAATAGTTTAATTTTAATGTCTAGCATTAGCGTAAACATAAGAAATCATTATACATCTTAAGCAGTTATTTAATATATTGAACAATATAATAAACACTTAAGTTCTATTTTAAGAGCTTGTTCTCTTGCTAAGACGGCGTTGTTAAACAATTAAAACTCAAGTATAAAAACCGTCACATGCTGCAGTGACGAAGGGTCAATATAACCCGATTCCTGCCAACTTCCCTTTAAGTAGAACTTATGTAGAATCTAATTATCATTAGAACGATTTGCAGACCGCATTTATGCATAATAGTACCTATGTGTTGTGTTTGTTCTCTTTCGGAAAAATTTAATTTTCGCCACTGATATGCTGTGACTTAAGATATAATTTGAGATGTTAATATCTGTTCTGAAATAGCGATTATAATGCTTACTTTAATTTAACAGCATCTCAGATATCACACTTAAGGGAGAAATTGAGTTCCATTAATAATAACTCTTAATGCCTTAGGGTGATAAACGAGATGCAGTAATCATTACGACGAACTCTACACACAAACTAGGACACTAAGGACTAGGTATCTAGTAAACAGACCTTTACATTCTAGACTGATATAAACCTAGATTTACATTCCTACGTGTTCTAGATTAAAACAACTTTGTTAAATAAAATTGTTCAAAGTTCTTTCTATTGCAAGCGACGTGCGCGAACTGTGCCAAACTTGATACTCTCACAAAGCTTCTCACGTTCAAGGTAGAATATTGCTATTGATAGTTTAAGGCGCTGTTTCTTTTAATAATACGTGCATGACAAACTGACCCTTGCATCTGATGGTATGTAGAGTGGGGTCCAATAGAATGACGACTACCTTTTCAGTCGACACAAATATGTCGGCCTTGAAAGAAGATATACACAGGCTGATCCCGAAAGCGATACTCTTACGTGGGTCACTATGGCGGGTTTTAACACCTTGTGTACGGTGGTTGCTATCCGGGCGGATATAGAATATATCCTTCTGCCAGCAAAAATTATTATTTAATAGATAACGGACATTGTATTGCAAAATGACTGGCAAGAGAAACATCTCTGTCTTTTACATCCTGCGATTGTAGACCTTTATATCTTGCTAATTTGATGAGCGTATTATCAGTCAGTTACTATCAGACTAGCGACATGCTCTTGCTGTCAATAAATATACCAGTTCGGTTGGGTAGGAATTCTGAAGATCGACATGGTGTTAAAACGCGCCATAGTGGCCCACGTAAGTGAGTCGCGTTCCGGGATCAGCCTGTATATACCCCCCAACAGGCCAGCATAATTGTGTCGACTACCAAGGAGTGATCATCTCTCGTCAGTCAACATTCCATTGGACCCCACTCTACTTACCATCATGTTCAGTGGGGTCACTTTGTCGTGCTCATATAAAAAGAAACCCTAACACGTCATGAGATGTTGTCGACGCCATGGGACGGAATACAGACAAAAAGTAGGTGCCCTAGTTGCTTTGCCTTCGACTTCGAGTGTAAGGATGTGATGCGTGTTTTATATAAGACAATGTATAAGTACTTATTAATGCTTTAAATATGGACTATATCTTTTACTAAAGCGGCGATAGCCTAGTTGGTTGTGGAACGGACTGCCGAGTCGAATCTCCGCAGGTTCAAATCCCAAGGGCGCACACCTCTGACTTTTCTAAAAAAAATTATGTGTGTATTCTTTGTGAATTATCGCTTGATTTAACGGTGAAGGAAAACATCATGAGGAAACCTGCATACCTGAGAAATTCTCTATTAAAAATTTTCGAGGGTGTGTGAAGTCTACCAACCCGCACTAGGCCAGCGTGGTAGACTAAGGCCTATTCCCTCTCAGTAGGTAGTAGAGGAGGCTCGTGCCCATCAGTATATAATACAGGGCTGATATTATTATATATTATATCCTTTACTATCAAGTAGGTAACTAAAATCAAACAAAGCCGCGTTAAATCACTAGTTAGATGTCCCTCGGCGGCATCCATTTTATTGTTTCGCTTAAATTCAAAATTGCTTTTGACATGAAAGGGGTCGCACCGAATATCGGGAGGTTGGAAGTTTCGACCCGCCGGTCTTGTTTCGGTTACAACCAGGCTGGGACTGACAGTAATATCTGACGGAAGGCTTTTTTAATTAACTGCCGTTTGACTGCGGGTTTGGCCACGCTTTGAAAGTCTTTTGACAGAATTCTATGGGAAAGTATTACGAGGATAATGTCGTCTATATGTTTATATCGTACTAGTTGACCCGACAGACGTTGTCCGTCTTAACTATAAATTTGCAGCGAGCATTCTGTCAATCGCTGACAGTTATTTCGAACAATTGACAGTTATATAAAATTAATATTTTCGTTAAGTTTTCTTAAATTTTCTAATTTTCCGCGCTATTTTTTGAATTTTTTGTTTCATAAGAATTTTCTCCTGACAATAACAAACACAACAACAAAAAATAGTGAAATCGGTCCAGCCGTTCACGCGTGATGGCGTGACCAAGGGCAATAGGGATTCATTTTTATATATATAGATTATTGGACGCAATTTGAATTATGTTTCCTGAATTGATCGAAGGTTTGTTTCATGTTTTTGGGAATATTATTGACAGCACCTAACCAAGGAATCAAACTTTCACAATGTAGTGCCCGTGTAGTGTGTACCGTCGCTACGCCATTGTTTTTAGCGTACTGTTTCAATATTGTTTATTTATTGATTAAACTTCAATGTACACCAGGGATAAAAATAATAAAACAAGAAAAGAGAAAAAAGTACAAATGGCGGTCTTATTGCACAAAGCAATCTCTTACAGATAACCATGGGATGGATATAACAGAAAACGGAATAATAATTAATAATATCAATAGATATTTTAGTACACAAATCGATGCGCAAATATTCATTAATTTATTCTCAAAACAGCTGGTTTGTTTCTACAGAATAGGTTAAAACAATTTAAAAATGTACAAATTTGTGTTCTTGGCTCTACTCTTTCTGTGTAATGCTCGACCCTTAACTGCAAATCCTTTTCACATAGAAATACTAATAAGTGGTGAATGTAGAACTTAGGACTGCCTCGGTGACGTAGTTGTAGGTTCGAGGTAGGACATCGCTCTGAGGTCCCAGGTTCAAATCCCAGGTCGGGCAAAGTGATGAATTTTTCTACTCGGTATCAACAATGTCTGCAATTTGTGCCTGATGTGGCAATAGGCTCGCCCCTATCATATTATGGGACGAATCATAAGCGAAATAGGTGCCATGGTTGCACCACTGCCTATCCCTTCGGAGATAAGACGTGCCGTGTGTGTGTCTAAAATTTAGTTAATCGGTGCCACAATGGAACCTTTACTCTAGATATTAAAAAACGCGGTCAGAGCAACGGGTCTAACCTAGTCTATAATATTAGTTGGAAAAGTATGTAAAATTTCAACAGATTTTCATTTGTTACAAAGACTTCTAAGTAGTGGTCCGTTGTTAATGAGTTTAAATATATTTTTCAAACGAAACCTATAGGTCATAAAATTATGTAAATAAACTTCAATATCTAGAAAGTTCTTGCGAAGACAAACCAGCTTAAAAACCAATATGCAATTTAAATCAGTAACAGATGTTAGATAGGGCAGACTTTAATAAGTTCTTGACTTATCGACTTCTACACTAAATCTAAAATGGCAGCAAGCGACAACTAATAACTGTTTTCTCAACATGAAATTACAGTAAAATTGTCACAAAATATTTGTAAAATAATAGTTCATACCAAAGACATTAAATAGCAAACAGACTGGACATCAAGACCAAATGTGTGCTGCAAAAGTTATTAATAATAATATCAGCCCTGTATTATATACTGTCCCACAGTTGGGCACGGACCTCCTCTACTACTGAGAGGGATTAGGCCTTAGTCCACCACGCTGGCCTAGTGCGGATTGGTAGACTTCACACACCCTCGAAAATTTCTAATAGAGAATTTCTCAGGTATGCAGGTTTCCTCACGATGTTTTCCTTCACCGTTAAAGCAAGCTATAATTCACAAAGAATACACACATAATTTTTTTAGAAAAGTCAGAGGTGTGTGTCCTTGTGATTTGAATCTGCGAACATTCGTCTTGACAGTCCGTTCCACACCCAACTAGGCTATCGCGCAAACGTTATTGGTAATAAGTCGTCTCATTTGAAATTTCCGACAAGATGTCAGAGCGTCCTTATTATTAATGTAAAATTACATATTTATAGAAAATATGCTAGTATGTGCATTTAAAACGTGCAAATCACGATAAAATATGAAGTATTTTACATTGGTATTTTGTTATTTCACGTTAAAATGAGTAAACATCGCAAGAGTGCAAATTTTTTGTATGATCTTCGCAATGTCTGCTCTGTATAATCTTAAAACTCTTTTCTAATAACAATCGTTGTATTGCTAACTTTGCGATTTCGCAATTCAAAATTACAAAAATCTCGTTGAAAACGCGTAATGCCAGTCACCAGTATCATACTATGCATTGAAAAAATAAAAGATTAAAAATCAAATTGTTACATTACTATCTACATACATATATATTTAACGAGTGGAGTTTTGGACGGATGCGATATTTAACCATCAAGAGACCTAGACAAAATATCGTTGTTTATAAAACATATCATATCAATACTAATGTAAAATATTTAAAATCTTATTTCAATATCCTTAGCGTTTATCTATCTATACTATTATATAAAGCTGAAGAGTTTGTTTGTTTGTTTGTTTGTTTGTTTGAACGCGCTAATCTCAGGAACTACCAGTCCAAATTGAAAAATTCTTTTTGCGTTGGATAGCCCTTTGTTCGTGGAGTGCTATAGGCTATATATCATCACGCTATACCCAATAGGAGCGGAGCAGTAATGGCTAATCTCAGGAACTACTGGTTCGAACCAAAAAATTCTTTTGGTGTTGGATAGCTCTTTATTTGTGTAGTGCTATAGGCTATATATCATCACGCTATGACCAATAGGAGCGGAGCAGTAATGGCTAATCTCAGGAACTACCGGTTCAAGCTGAAAAAATATTTTTGTGTTGGATAGTTCTTTGTTCGTGGAGTACTATGGGCTATATATCATCACGCTATAACCAATAGGAGCGGAGCAGTAATGGATAATCTCAGGAACTATCAGATCGAACTGAAAAAATATTTTTGTGTTGGATAGCACTTTGTTTTTGAAATGCTATAGGCTATATATCATCAAGCTATGACCAATAGGAGCGAAGCAATAATGAAACATGTTGCAAAAACGGGGAAAATTTATTAGTTTTGAGAGCTTCCGTTGCGTGCGCTGCGTAAACGGTTAAAGTTATGCAACAATGATGTATGACGGGATCGTTCCTCTTAAAAAGTTCTACAAAAATGTATTATAAAACAAAGTCCCCCGCTGCATCTGTCTGCCTGAACGTGTTAAACTCAAAAACTACCCAACAAATTAAGATGAAATTTGGTATGGAGACAGTTTGAGACCCTGGGAAGGACATAGGCTCCCGGGAAAATATATAGCGCGACTTTTATAACGGAATACTTTAACCCGAAAAACTTTATAACGCGGGTGGAGCCGCGGGCAAAAGCTAGTATTTTATAAAGTCAGAAAATTCGTTGAATATACACATCGCCATCAAAGAAATAGCAACTCTATTATTAAACACACAAGATTTAATTTCTAACAGACCACCCTTATCTAGTTACTAATGGTTATTAGTTCTAATTTGGCTTCTTTATCAGCAGGTGGTGGTCATGGGCAGCAGCACCACGTCAGACAAGACCATCAACACCAGCACCGACTCCGCAGCTACCGCCCTCACCTCAATCACAGGTCAGTTCACTAAATAAAGTCACCAGCATTGCATTAAAATCCAAAAATAAAGTACTAAAACCTCATTTGAAATTGGCATAATGTACAAAAAAAATCTTCAAATACAATTTACATGAATCCCATGCATTACGTCGTATATCAAAAAGTATGAGTAGGGGACCCGTTTTAACGAATATTATTCTGTTGGCAAATATTAGGTTAGGTTAGACTGTTTTCGAAACTCAAATGTTCAATGCATTTATAAATTTGAATTTGGAATTCTTAACCAAAAAGGAGATATTTCAGATTAATGTGGCCAGTACGACAAAATGACAATTTCATATGTTAAAAAAACCTGATATTTAAAACACTATTTATTAGGTTTACTTATTAATCCTACACTTTTACATTTATAAAAACACTAGCTTTTGCCCGCGGCTCCGCCCGCGTTATAAAGTTTTTCAGGCTAAAGTTTTCCGTTATAAAAGTAGTAGTTTGCCGGGAGCCTGTGTTCTTCCCAGGGTCTCAAACTGTCTCCATACCAAATTTCATCTTAATACGTTGGGTAGTTTTGAGTTTAACACGTTCAGACAGACAGATGCAGAGGGGGGACTTTTGTTTTTATAATATATTTTTTAGAACTTTTAAAGTGGAACAATCCCGTCATACATCATTGTTGCATAACTTTAACCGTTTACGCAGCGCAGGCAACGGAAGCTTTCAAAACTTATAATTTTCCCCGTTTTTGCAACATGTTTCATTACTGCTCCGCTCCTATTGGGTATAGCGTGATATATAGCCTATAACACTCCACGAACAAAGGGCTATCCAACGCAAAAAGATTTTTTCAGTTTGGACCGGTAGTTCCTGAGATTAGCGCGTTCAAACAAACAAACAAACAAACTCTTCAGCTTTATATAATAGTATAGAGTATAGATAGAAAGTAATTATAAGAAATAAGTAAGTACATAATTATTATAAAGTAGACACACCATTTACAAATTGAACTAACTATAGGTACATGCAAATGATGTTAAGGTAAACTTTATTATTATGTACCAAAAGTAAGAATGGAAGTAAAAACTACACAACTGCAACAATGAAATATGTTTGTCAATTATTGATAGGCAAGTATACTATAAATTATAATGGGCATATTTCTCTTAGTGGTATTCTCTCTACCACCGATATTGTATGAGCAAGAGAGATAGGAACAGCGTTTGCAAAGGAACGCGCATGGTTGAGTTTCCTAATATTTTAACAGAACAGTAACTTCAAGTTGATTCTCTGCAACATTGATGCGAACACAGTTGTAATGATGCTTTATTAATTTTCTTAAGCATGGTTCTACCGTTTATTCCAGTGTATATAAATTAGAATTTACGCTTAAAATATATTTGATTTCTGTATCTATCTTTCTGAAGAAGCAAAATGATTTCTAAGTTTAACTCTTAAATATTGCTGAATAAAGATAAATGAAGCATTTAGGCCCATTGTTTTAAACCTTCATTGAATATGATGAATTTATTATTTAAGGAAGATTCCACTGTCGATACCATGGGTGCCGGGACGGGGGTGCAAGGGGGTGCGCGTGCACCCCGCTGTCCGGAACAAATCACAATAAAAATAACTGAAGGACACTGGGAACAATCGACCAGAGAGATTTTATTACGGTTTAGCATTTACAAATACCCGCGCGATTTATATTTGAAGAAAATATATAAATTGAATGATATTATGTAGTACCTGCTTATACAGATGCAACTAAAAGCAACATTGGCGGCGTCCATGATCGGTACCAATTAGTTTACTCAGACATCTTCTATGACGGTTTTAATTTGAATGTGTATAAATTATGTGATGCGATTTATGAAACCATTCCGCGATCAATCATCAAGGTTAACAACGTCACTGATTGAACTGATGAATGATCTGAGTTCCCAACCACCAATTGTTGCCCCGTTACTACGAATCCATAACTCACTAACTTGTCTTCATCAGGCACAGACGACTCCATGGACGCGGAACCAGAACCCCCTGAGCCCGTAACCAACGCGAGCTTGATCGACGACCCCGTCCAGCCCCCCAGCACTGCCCCCCCACACTACCATCGCGCGCAGAACAGCTGCGAGATAGACTCGCCGGCGTACACCAAGCCTCAATCTGCCACCGACGTCATTGACTCTCCTAGACCGGGACCTGCGAGGTTCGTCTTTGATGTTCCCATGCCAGACCCTAAGAAACAAGAAAAGAGAAATAAGACAATCGTCAGAGAGACTGGAGGCCCTTCTACGTCGATACAAGTGGGCTATGACCCCAAAATGGAGCCTCCTAAAAGTCCAAAAGCAAGTCAGTCGAAGTACGAGACGCATTTTAAGTTTGACCCTGAGCCGGTTAAGAGGAGAGGCAGTGAGCCTCGCTTGAAGAATAAACAGAAGGAGAAGGAGTATTATAAGGATGATGTGGCTAAGTTGAGGCGGCAGTTAGAGGGGACGGAGGTATTCACTACGACGAGGAGAAGATCGTCAGCTCATCAGCATTCGGTGCCCCCGCCGTCTTCCAGACGGCAGTCGACAGGTAATTTGCTAAAAATTTTCTATGATTTTGTATTAAACACAATTATTAAGAGAACTTATCTCTAGTTCATTTTTTCAATAGCTGTCTAGTATGAAAAAATTGTTTTGAGCAGAGACCACGGTTATGTCTACTACAGCACCATGCAACATTGTGTTGTGATTTGAAGAACATTAATAAATTTTATTAAAATTGCGACATTAAATACCAATTTATCATTGAAATTTAGTCAAACAGTCTAATCAAAACCACTCTAGAATATCAAAATGATATTTTCTGAACTCTCCTTAACATGAAGGGTATTAGGTATAATATTCTCTTCACTTGTAAAATAAAAAAATAAAATAGAATGTACTGGCTATAACAATGCTTAAAGATAGTCGAGTTAAGAGCACTATATACATAGTTATGCCTTTGAATAGACTAGATAACCGCATAACATTAAACAGAATACAGTACATCCTAAGCAATGAAAATATACTTCATACTAACGAGTACATTACAGAAGGACGTGCCAACTACAGACTACATAAAAGTAAAGGCACACGCATACCTCCGCGGTGCGATTTTGCGACTAAATTGCGTTTTGTCGACACTTGTATTTGGTCATCAAAGACACCCACCTATTAATAGCTTCCCATTACGATATATTTACGATGTATTTTTATATATTGCCGATGACTGATGAGTCATCGCCATATTTTTTGCTTATCTTTGAGTGTTTAATATGAGCCGAAAGTAAGCGTAATTTTTTTTGTAATGTCATGTAGCTCTCATGTTTGCCGGCAAACATTCCGATGCTAAATGGGTCAGAATCTTTATTGAATTTCTTACTACCTTGTGACAACATGTAAATAAAAAAATGGACACACATATATCTTTTAACGCCGAAGGGGTTAGCACTGGCGCAACAGGTGCACCTACATAGTGTACTTGAGGGCGAGCCAATCGCCATATCGGGCACAAATTCCAGACTCCAGGTTGATACTGAGTAGAAAAACCCAATAGCACTGTCCGACCCAAGGATCAAACCCGAGACCTCAGCACTGCAGTCGTACCCTAATAAAACTACGCCACTGAGACATTTTTTTTTCAATTAGGTTTCGACGCGACAATATGCGTCAATTTAATCGCTGTTGAAAATGTGCTACAACCTTAAAACATAACACTGAACAATATCGCTATATGATTGTCCCGTAACTTTATTGTGTTATTTCTTGTAGTTGAAAAGTTTGTCGAAGTTCGCTTTGTGATTTCGATATTGTATCGATTTCGAAGGGCAATATGAGTTACTAAGTACCTGGTAGGTAACAAAGAGTGATTAAAAAGGATACTCGAATCCTGATTGGCAGTGAATATTTTTTTTATTTGTACACAAATACGGATTGTAGATATGTTACAAAATATACACAACAAAACATATACCTTACATAGTTTTTTTCAGTAAGTAATTGCTGCAGTGCTGTTTTAATTACAGGCTGTCACAGCATGAACATATTAATACATAGCAATAAACAATGTACATAATTCAGTCCCAAAAGATAAGAAAAACTCAAATCGTATATCGGGAATAGCCATGCACCACTTTTTGTCGTGATCTCCGATATAGTCGACGGATAAGTTACACGTTTAAGCTGTCATACTCTTTCGACTAATCGTTTCAATCATTCTGAAAAGATCGTAAAAATAAATCGTATCGTATCCTACAACTGCATAATATGAAAAATCCAAAACAAGATCATTTGAAGCTATTCTCAACTCTATTTTCTTTATCTACAGCAGCGCAAGTCCACGTCACAGCAAACCCACTAGACTCGGCCGCCACCACCATCCCAGCTGGTAGAACCACCATCGTGGTGCAGCAGCCGTCCCTCTCCCTGGACTACGGCGGCTGCTCCACGATACTCGTGAGAGACGGAGAAGACG
Source organism: Manduca sexta (assembly GCF_014839805.1). Taxonomy (NCBI): domain Eukaryota; kingdom Metazoa; phylum Arthropoda; class Insecta; order Lepidoptera; family Sphingidae; genus Manduca; species Manduca sexta. Next base: position 1,349,481 of record NC_051118.1, on the reverse strand, counting down.
GTCGCAGGAAAAGCAGGGTGTGCAGCGACCACATCCAGCAACTCCTGGACGTGACCAGCCAGTTCACTTCGGAGGATCTTCATGAGTTTGATAAGAGGTAGGTTGAGGCGGAATTCTAACGATTGAGAAGGTGTTAAAACCCGCCATAGTGGCCCATGTAAGTGTGTCGTGTTCCGGGATCAACCTGTGCATATCAGGTTCCAACAGGCCGGCATAATTGTAGCGACTGCCGACGGGTAATCATCTCTCATCAGTCGACACTCTATTGGACCTCACTCCACTTACCATCAGGTACAGTAAGATCACTTGGCCATGCTCGTATAAAACAAAATATTCAGGGAGGAATGTCATTGGATTTGAGTTAGAGTTAGAAAGAGATTTTTTGTTTTTATATAAGCCCATATATTTACTATGTAATCTAAAGCGTAGTACTGCATACATACTGCAATATAATAGTTAAAATAAATAACAGTTAGTGATGGACTCTATCCTCAAGTCAAAATTTCCTGATTTTTACTCAATTATAAAACTCCAAGATGATAATGAAAAATGTTATCAAGCATAATATTGAAACACCATGGGGGGAATTTACAATAATAAAAATATATTTTGCTAGGCAATACGTACAACTAACATGAGGTTTCAAATATCACTTCCTTAAGAAATGGAATTGACTTTCCATAACGAAATTTATCAATGTCCTATAGAGATATCAATACATGAAAAATCGGAAAAGAAGATCAAGTAAACACCTTTTACTACTTTTAAAACGAATTATACTTTCGCGGACTCCCTTTCACCTTGCGCGGTTTCCCCGAGAGACGCCATCTTGCGCTCATTTATTTTAATCCCACCAGTGCACCAAGGAAGCTGAATCATTCAGCCTACATACATGTAAATGTAAATCAATAAATGAAATGTGACATCCAACGCAATTGTATTTTATTTAATATACAGAAATTTATGTTATTATTCAGAGTCAGTTTTTTCCTCCTTTATACATTTGAATTTCTGTAACACCTCAACTTGATAATTAAAATAAGAATAATTTTAAAATTCGCCAGTTACCTTGCTTAACCAAAACAATACAAATCATGAATATAAAATATTCTATCTCTCAATTTCTCCAACCCCATTCCCACTTCTAACGTTCCGACTTCGCGAAACTGAAGCGACTGTTTCAAAGTAAAAGGGGACCTGCAAAGATAAAGCCGAGTGGCCGCGTCGACTAATTTGGCTCATTGTCGCCGTCCCTTGACATTTATCACCACTTTTTTATATTTTTATCGTCAACAGGTGACTTTTGTTTTGTATTTAGTATTCGAAGGATGTTTGAGCGAGCTAAGTATGGGGTTTTATTTGATTATAGTTATAACAGAAGGTGTAAAAATCCCTTGGCGTTCCCTATTTACTTCTTCAATATCGGCAAAACCCTAATTCTTCTAGGACTGTGTTAATGCAATATTTTATTTCATTCAAGGGCCAGGTCACATATTATTATTTTGCTGGTAGTAGGATATATTTTTAACCGCCCGGATAGCGACCACTGTACACAAGGTGTTAAAATCCGCCATAGTGGCCACGTGTCTCGCGTTCTGGGATCAGCATGTATATATCCGATTCCAACAAGCCGGCATAATAATGTCGACTGCTGAGGGGTAATCATCTCTCGTCAGTAGACATTCTATTGGACTCCACTCCACTTACCATCAGGTGCTGCACGTCGCTTTATCGTGCATATACATATAAAAGTAATGCATTTTGAAACTAGGTATATTCAAACAACTGTAACTAACAACGCGTTTCCATCTTTTTGTTTATCTAGATAAATCTCCGAACTGTATATTTTCTCGATACAGGCTTGCCTAGTGAGGAAGTCGAAGGAAATAGTTCGTAGATACATTGTGTTCAGCAAAAACATTGTTCTATTGTTTTAAAGTTTAATTCTCTTTCTACGTCTTGTTTTGTGTGTTTAGCTGTAATAGAGCATTTTCATAAAAAAAAAAAATGACACATTTGCTAGCAGATAAAGCGAGAAAACATTTAGGAAATGTTTTTAAAAATTCAACTAGATGTTTTCTCGTCAGAGGACTTTTATAAGAGCGAATCTGAACAAAATCTATTTTTATATACATTTTCTAGTATTTATATCAATTGGAAGATAAATTGCACTTCTAAAGCGCTCCTTATTGCGTACTCGATAAAATGTTATTAAATAAACTCCGCGGGAATCCGATCAAGTGCCATACGTAGGGATGAGTTTAGAGCTGTACAGACGAGAAATTCAATACTTTGTAATTCAAAGTGTTGGATAGTGTTCGTACTGCTAATGGGCAGTCTTCTTACCATCAGGTGAACGGCAAGCTCGTCTCGTCATACAAAGCAATAAAAAAAAGTTGCAATGAAATAAAGTTTCTGTTGTAGAATCTCTTAGTTCTAATATAATTAAAAAATTAAAAACATAGATGTCTTATGTGAATTTATTCGTATTTTTCATTTCACGTATAGTATTTTCATTATTTTTACTACAGTTTCAATGTATTTATAGTGATTTTACGCTTACCGTTGCCTATCTTTAAATATTGCCCAATCATTTCATATCTATCTTTTGCGCGCATCGTAATTCCCCGTGACGTCATAAACATATTATTTCGTCTCTTTTCCGTTTTAAGACATCAAGCCCTTCCGTCGGCTTTCAAAGGCGTATCTTATGGATTTGTAAATATATTTTGATCGTGTTTCTATTTAAAACTTTAAATACATATTTTTTCATAAAGTTAAAAACAATGAGTAAAATAGTCTAATGTATTAATCATCAAGCGATGCAACGTCTTGCTCATCGAAATTTTCCTTGTGTTTCGATTCACTTAACATCACCAATGAAGTCAGTTTGCTGTCTAGAATAAAAATGTGCTGCTCTGTATCCCACCTCTACACCCATTACATTTGAATGCAAAGGCGGTATCGACAGTATATTTATTTATCTGAAGAGGGCCGCTTGATTAGATGATATTGCTGTTTGAAGAGTTGCTTTGGAAGCGCTGGTTCAGACGTTTGCAGTTTGTGATTGGAGACTTTAATGATCGTGTTTGGATTTTATTTTTTCGTTTATAGAATTGTTTTTTTCTTTGACTGTGAACTATAATTCCACAGCTATGATTGTTTGCCATCATGGGACACAAATAAATTATATTTGGACCTACACCACTTACCATCATAATCAGTGAGGTCAATGCCCGTTGGTGTTCAGGTAAAGAAAATCGGAGATCTTTCAACATAGCCCATAGTTACGTCTCTGCCTACCACTTATAAGCCCAACATACGTATCTAAGAAGTCATTAACCTTATATAAACGAAATAAATCTGTACGGTACAAGAAGACATTAGCCGTTGTAATGGGGATGAACTAAATCCGCCATTAGGGTACTGATCTGAGTTAAGACGTTGCATAACCGATACTGGCTTTAAGGGGAAAAGTAATAGTATACGAATTTATCCTCTAAGATTGTAGCGGTAAGGTCTAATTATTATTTGTATTTTATCCATGAAATGTTGATAAGATTTCTATGTGATTAAGGAGTAGCGTAGACGCTGTTGACTTTTTGCAAAAAGGAAGCAACGAACCAATTTTATTCCTTTGAATTTACTAAATACAAACTGACAGTTGCGTCAAGTAAATTCCCAAATGCATCTAAAGTTGATAAGTTAACAGTTGCTTCAACTAAGTTATTTAGTTTCGTAACTAAGTAGAGGCAACTAGTAACAGTTCCCTCATTATTTTTATTACATCTAAAGAAAGTTTTCACCGTTTCCGCAGACCCTTAGAAATTACAAACGCATGCACATCACGCCTTTATCTCCGAAGAGTTTGGGTTATATAACTAAGGCACCCACTTTTCGCCTATGTGTTCCATCTCATGCTGTAAAAGGAAGTAAACCTATATCGGAAATAATTTCCAGACTCCGAGCTACTTAGCAAAAAACTATCATTTTGCTTGACCTGGGATTCGAACCCAGAACTTTAGAAGTGTTGTACCGCACAAACAATACACCTATACCACCGAGACAGTTAGGCCTTACAGAGTAATCTGATTACCTCTCCTCTCTACCATAATACGCCTTACCAACATATAAGTGTACCCACAATTAATTTTAAAGTAACCTTTATCAGGAATTCTAGCAGCAGAATACAAGGAAAATTTTCTATTCCTCATGCGGTATAATAGAAAATTACAATATCATAAATGAAAAAGAGAAAAACATTTCCCCGGAATAATGGGCTTTTAACTACACTCTGGGTTATTTAAATTTGTGCGGTTTAGGTAGGAGGTGCTCATATATTGAAAGTGTAATCAAAAATGGTTCGTATCGCTTGATATATATTATAGGAATACAAGCAAAAAGCATTTGATTTAAAAACATAATTGCTCTCTACGATAATTTTAATAAAGCGAAGACAGTTTTCAAGTTAAAAATATTATGTTAAAAGAAAAAAAAATTAAAAATACGCGATATTATAAATAAAGTTACATAAAATTTGTTTATAAAGTAGAAAAAAAATAGAAAAAATTTGCAGCCGGGCTGCAGCTTAGCGATACCGCCTTAAAATTGATTTAATTCTAGCGGTTGCTTGTGGCTTTGCTAACGTGAAAGCCTTCGTCGCCACAAAAAGCCTAAATTGCTGTAGCTTTCTAGCGCCATCTAGTTATAAAATCTGCAGTCTGCACTCAAATAAAACCGCGTGCAAAAGCCAATGATTAAACTTCAAAAGACGGTGGCCAGTTCATAAATATACAACAGCTTGTCTGTACACATTTTAATGAACCTGTTGTGTTGAGTAAATGGGGCGTCTCACGAGCTTCCTTATTTTTATTGTGATAGTCTTTGTTGAAGTGTTGTTTGTCTACAAAGTAAGTTAAATAAGATTTGTTTGATTAGGTACTAACGGAGAAATTTTATGGGGTGTTCGATTAGGAAAATATAGAAGAAGGGAAGGGAGAGGATTTTTTGTTTATTATCTCTGAGGGCAGACGGGCCAATGGCCACCTGGAACATAAATGGTCCTCGTTCCACATAGACATCAGCAATGCCAGGAAGCAAAACGGAACCGCCACATAATGACACAACGAATTCCTTAAGGATTTTCACAAATTCTTGAAATAAGGAAAGGAAGGTATTACGCATACTTCAGTGAAATCTCTGACCATAATGATAAGTCCAAACAACTGCCCCTTGTGGCAACACAATCCAGAACTTCGAATTACAGGCGTTATACTACACTCGTCACCATGCAACTTTAAATGTTAAATCTCATAATGCCCTGTACATACATCGGCTACAATATCCTTCAAACTGGCTTATAATGATTCTTGCACTATACTGATTAGGTCATATAATAATATCAACTGTATATGTATTGTCACACTGCTACGCAAAGGCCTCCTCTTCTACAAAGAGGGATTAGGCCTTAGTCCACCACGCTGGCCTAGTGCGGATTGGTAGACTTCACACAGCCTCAAAATTCTTATAGAGAACTTCTCAAATATGCAGGTATACTCACGATGTTGTCGTGCATCATTAAAGCAAGCGATTGCTCACGAAGAATACAAAATAGCTTTTGGAAAAGTCAGAGGCCCTTGAGTTTTGAACCTGCAGACATTCGTTTTAGCAGTTCGTTCCACAACTAACTGGGCTATCACCGCTTAGGGTTATAAATATATATTCCTGTGGTATTTACCCAGACGGACTCTCGTTTGTGATACCTATATTTTGGGTAATTTGACCTTACGAAATCCAAATAGAGTTGAAAATAGCATGTAAGCGATTTTATCGTGCAATAATTATAAATAAATAAAAAAATAAAAATAAAATACTTTATTTATCACGTAGGCGAACAAAGTTGCACTTATGATACGTCAAAACAAAGAATAAGAATAATTATTATTTCTAAACAACTATTAAAATCACTTATATAACTATGGAGATTTTAAATTAGGGATAAAGTTTATACAAAAGACTAGGTACAAACCGAAGTAACCAGCTCGGGCTGGCAAGTAGGGGAAATAGAAGGGTAACGCGTCGCGATCCTCACCGGTGAGGACATGAGCCCTAGCCTAGCTAACCTACCAGCCTTTCACTAGCTACCTAAGTGATGACTACCCGAAGAAGAAAGGCAGAAAGAAACTCCGGGCTTTTTGTCATCAATTGTTCAGTACTTCTTTTGTATTTTTTTCCAAGTCTTTCTTGTACATAGTCACAATAGTTATATAAGCTAATGCACGCACATCACCGTTAACATGGGATAAGATGAAATCCAATCGACTAAACCTGGAGCGGCATAAAATAAAATTAGCGATAGCAAATAAAAGAGAACATAGATTCATACTTAAATAACGGCGTACAGCGTGCATTCGCCTACATTTACAATCATAGTTTTCAATCATGAGAAAAGAAAAAAAATAGTGATATTGAACAGGCAAACACAACATGATCGGGTGGTCGTCTTTCAAAAATTACATTTCATTAAGATATGATATGATTATGTCAAATTAGAACTATAGAAATGTCATTATTATAAAAAAAAAGCATGTGAGACATGTAACAAAGACATTTTAGGCAGTTAATTAATTACTAATGTGTGCTAACATGGTGGGTCATTGTGTGCAGGACAAACTTTCCAAACCGTCTTATCATTAAGGTAATCAGATACAGTATAGTATCCTTTACACATTAATTCACGCTTAACATAACACTTGAATTTTTGTTCGGTCAAATTGGTAACTTCGAAGGGAAGTTTATTATAGAACTTAATGCTATTAACTAAGAAAGATTTATTGGTTTTACAGGGCCTATGATTAGGGACAACCAATTTATTTTTATTTCTGGTATTTAGACTATGCAAGTCACTGTTTTTAATAAAAGTACTAAGGTTTTTACGTACGTACATTATATTCTGAAAAATATATTCGGCCGGCAAAGTCAGTATATTCACCTCCTTAAACATTTGCCTAAGGGAATCATGAGAGCGAAGGTTGTAAATAGCTCTAATCGCTCGTTTCTGCAAGATAAAAATGGTCTGCAGATCTGCAGCAGAGCCCCACAGAAGAATACAATAGGACATAATGCTGTGGAAGTATGCAAAATACACTAGCCTTGCCGTAGCCACGTCAGTTAATTGTCTATCTTCCTAATAGCAAACACGGCAGAGCTCAGTTTACTAGAAATTTTTGAATATGGGGGCCCCATTGCAATTTACTATCGATTGAAACCCCGAGGAAGACCGTTGAGGGAACTAATTCTAATTTATCCCCATCTAAATCAATATTTAGTTCTTTTTTTTTATTCAGTAACGAAAATCTGACACATTTCGTTTTTGCGGCATTTAAAAGTAAATTATTAGAAGAGAACCAGTCAGAAATCAAACTAAGTACTTTATGTGGCTCACCGAGATTCTCATCCCTTCTATTTAACTTAAAAATAATCGAAGTGTCGTCAGCGAACAATACTACATCTGCCATATTATCAACCATGTAAGGCAGGTCATTTATGTAAACTAAGAATAGGAATGGACCCAATATGGAACCCTGGGGAACCCCAATTCTAACTGCGGACCCGGCAGAGGAGACGTTGTCGATAAATACTTTTTGATTTCGACCTGATAAATATGAAGATATTAGTTTAAGTCCAATTCCTCTAATACCATAATAATGAAGCTTTAAAATGAGGGTTTTGTGATCGACGCAATCGAATGCCTTGGAAAGATCACAAAAGACCCCCAGTGCATCCTGGGATCCCTCCCAAGCATCTAACACAGCTTTGACTAAAGCACGTCCAGCATCTTGCGTGGATCTGCCTTTTGTAAAGCCGAATTGTCTATTATGTAAGATCCCATTTTTATTAAAAACACCAGCATTTGGTTAAGCATTAGTTTTTCAAATACCTTACTTAAGGCTGGTAAAATAGAAATAGGTCTGAAATTAGAGGGGTGTTAGAACAACCTGCTTTAAAAATTGGTACTACTTTGCTAACCTTCATAAGATCAGGAAATATGCCGTCTCTGACGCAGCAGTTAAAGATTTCCGCAAGAATTGGGGCAATGTTGTCTATTACTGACTGCAACGCTTTAACAGATAAACCCCATAGGTCTTCAGTGCTTTTTATGTTTAAGCTCTTAAATACTTTTATTATATCAGAGTGCGTGACAAACTCAAATTCGAAATTTGGAATCGACAGATCAACATTTTGTTTTAAGAACGACTCAGCTGCCCCTGGTGAGGATGGCAGACATTTTGTCGTTTCAAAAGGTATGTTAGTAAAAAATGTTCAAAGTAATTAGCTATTCTATATTTATCTGAAACTAGCTCGTCATTAATGTTCAATAAAATCTTGTCATTAGTTTTATTTTTGCCAGTTTCAGTATTAATAATTTTCCAAGTAGTTTTAATTCTATTATCTGAGTTTTTAATATGACTACTGATATAGGCAGCTTTAGCATACCTACATACACGTTTAAAAATTTGAGAGTATGTTCTCACATAATTATTAAATTCGACATTGGGTGTAAAGGACCTTCTGTCATATAATTCATAGAGAACATCTCTACTACGTCTAATACCGTTTGTTGCCCAAGCACTGAATGATATTTTATTTTTTAGTGGCACTGATTTTACACTACATGTTTTATTAAATATGTTTGTAATACCATTTAATAATGTTTTAAACATATTATTTGGGTTGATATAAATTTTCAACTATACTAAAATCACATAAGGTCTAAACTTTATTGTACTCGCGTAATTTTGGCCAGGTCTGCCCGAGCCTTATTAAAAGCGGACTGGATTAGACTAGACATTAATTGCTAAATTTCATTATAAAGTGTAAAATAATATGCGATACGAGATAGGGAATTTAATTCTTAGTAATAAATGCGAAATGTTTGTGGGTTTGTCCTTTCACGTGGACCGGAGCATCAACTTAATTTACAGTCAGACAAACAGTAGAAAAACGTTATACTTCACAACCCGTTTAAATGTAAATTGAATTGTAACATTGCTTTATTCATTTCTTTGTTTGGTGGTAGTAGGATATATTGTATATCCGCCTGGATAGCGACCACCGTACACAAAACGCTAAAGCCCGCCATAGTGGCCCACGTAAGTGTATCGCGTTCCGGGATCAGCCTATGTATATCTGGTTCCACCAGGACGGCATAATTGTGTCGACTGCTGAGGGGTAATCATCTCTCTTCAGTCGACATTCTATTGGACCCACTATTAAAAAAAATCAGCTGCAATAAAATAAATCCTTCGTAATTTATTTAGAAAAATATTTTTTTATCAGAACAAAAAGTATGAAGGTGATCTGAAGTTTTGGATTCGTAATTTTTTTTGACGACTAGAATTTTTTTATAGTACCTACGGGTCTTTTAATCGAAGTAAAAACTGCACATAGAAGATATTGATCCCGGTAAATAATTTATTAGGATTATTACTCTATAGCCTAGTTGGATGTGGAACGCACTGCCGAGACGAATGTCCGCAGGTTCAAATCCCAAGGGCACACAACTCTGACTTTTCTAAAAAAAAATCATGTGTGTATTCTTTGTGAATTTATCGTTCGCTTTAACGGTGAAAGAAAACATCGTGAGGAAACCTGCACATCTGAGAAATTCTCTATAGAAATTTCGAACGTGTGTGAAGTCTACCAATCGACACTAGGCCAGCGAGGTGGACTAAGGCCTAATCCCTCTCATTAGTTAGAGGAGGCCCGTGCCCAACTGTGGGACAGTATATAATACAGGGCTGATATTATATATTATACTACTCTGAAAAAAAGAATTGTATGCGTATGAAGCCGCGGCAAAGTTAGTATTAAACCCGTCTGTAAACTCCATTAAAAACGTTAGGAAAGGTTTATAAATATTTAACTCGTGAAGTGTGTTTTCGTTTTAAGTTATTAAAATTAATGCTAATTTATGTTGTTTTACTTGATTAAATTGAAATTAACTTTTATATTAATTAGTGAGGTCAAATATACTTCGGGATTATGTAGTATATGTCCTATGGCTCCATCTGATTAGGTGGCATTGCTTTGTCTACTTCTTTCAGCGAGCAATGTTCGTACACTATTGTATTCTGTCTTCTCATACCCCTACGCTAAATGGGCGTTTTTTTTTTAATTATTTGATGCTTTGCTTTGTTAATTATACTAAATGAGTGAAAATTTCTATTGTTATATTCTTAAAAATAATAAATGTTATTAAGAGTTACTTTTCTAATAATTATTATAACCTATCTTGTCTTGTCATAAGTTTAACTATGTTTGTCTAAGTAACTAAGAAACTAATTTATTTATTTATTAGTTGTTTAAACACGGTTGAGTTACTGGGAATAAGAATTTAATTCAAAATGCGATAGGCTTCCCGTCACATCGTAAAACCGATATGCTTAGCATTATGTGGATGCAACAGTTACACCTTTGATTAACCTTTTTATAATCAAACCGTGAACTTTTACCCAGGCGTTTACGCTTATCCATAACTAGATTTGCTCGCGGCATCGCCTACGAGCTTTTCGGGATAAAAGTCCCTCTATACATTTTCCCGGGATAGAAAGTAGCCTATAACCTTCCCAGGTTCTTAAATTATCTCAATACCAAATTTCATAAAAATCTGGCCAGTGGATTTTGAGAATATTGATAACGTACAGACAGAAAGAAAAGGGAACTTTGTTTTATAATATGTATAGTTATCATAGAACGATGCAAAGCAAAATGTAGATGGTATTACGCCTCTCATTTACCCTTCTAGGGTAGAGCGTAAAATATTCTTTTACGAAAGAAAAGTAAGGCCTTATTAGTAGCGCAAGGAAAACGCCTAGTAATTAATTTGCTGTTGTCTATATGTCACGCTATATTTTTTGTTTGCAAATATTTCTGTTGCTTGTTGTTAATATAAATACAATAAAGCTTCTAGTTTATGCGATACAATTATCTATATCCATATAAATGAAAAAATGGACTGCCTCCGTGGCATAGTTGTAAAACGTACGCGGGACGAGTACGTCTACTGTGCTAAGGTCTTGGGTTCGAATACAAAGTTGGGCCATAAAAACAGTTACTAGGTTTTTTCCATCTCAAAAATTACTCGGTCACAGCTCGGAGTCAGGAAATTGGCGGTGTGATACCCCGGTGCTTCGGAAAGCTCATAATGTCGTTGGTCCTGCGCCAGACCGAACGGCCGTCTCACCGGATTATGAGAGTGAAGTTACAGAGAGTGCACCTGTGTATTGCGCACACACTTGTGCACTATAATATATCCTGCAGCTGATCTTTGTTAAAGCTGGCCGCCGTGTCCGAAATTCGGCTAGGAGGGTTTCATTCACTAAAATGCAAAAGATGTTGTACCTGTGTTGTACTTTTACTTTTAAACCACCAAAGCAATTTGATGAAATTTAGTATGAAGTAAGATTGAACCACGCAAAAGGGATAGATGACTTTTTTACATTAATTATCTAGGAACGTTATGTACAGCTTACTGACTAACGTCCCAACATTTGCGTAGACCCCCTCGACACAAATCTTGTGCGCTCAGTCTCCACACCGAATGCACGCTCAGGCAAGGGGGAACATTTGACACAACCCTAGGCATCAGTTAAGTGTGTATACCTCATGATTGCCAATTCACATTGAAGCCTGTGAAGACTCGCGAACATTTCCTCGCCTTCTCACCTCCTTGCATCCTAAGAGTTTTCCTTATCCTCCCCCCACACTTCCTTCCCAGCTATCTTCTTCCAACTTTCCTCCAGGGCGCTTCAGTCGCTAAGCCAGGGGATTCCAGTAACCCATCCGCAAGTTTACCGCGGTACTGACTGCGGGGACGGATGCCCCCAAAAAAAACACCATAATGGTTCATATTTATAACAATGAATAAGATTTCTCTCGGCCGACTTATTTAATGCACCACGGAGGTCATCTAATACATCTATAAACATCAGAAACAGTGCAACGTTTCCGACCCGATGGACTGGGGCAGTGATTATACGCTTCGTGTAGCATGAAATCTCTCATTCAGAATGAAAGAATATTCCACCACGTGAATAACTAATTATATGTTATAATACACATCTATAGTAACTAAATAATGCGAAGATCTGTTGCGATTCCACAAATAAAATAATAAACTGATTTCTGTTAAATTTTACAGTGAAAGCCTGGACGTTATAATATCAGCCCCGTGTTATATACTTCCCACTGCTGGGCACGGGCCTCCTCTACTACTGAGAGGGATTAGACCTAGTCCACCACGCTGCCCTAGTGCGGATTGGTAGACTTCACATACCCTCAAAATTCCTATTGAGAACTTCTCGGGTATGCAGGTTTTCTCACGTTCTTTTTCTTCACCGTAAAAGCAAGCGATGATTCACAAAGAATACACACATTAATTAAGAAAAGACACAGGTACACTTGGGTTTTGAACCTGTAGGCATTCGTCTCGGCAGTCCATTCCACAGCCAACTAAAGTATCGCCTGGGCATAGCCTACATTCTGTAAGATAGTTCGAGACCCTGGGAAGGACTTAGGCTAGTTTTTATTCCGGGAAAATAAATGGCGTCACTTTTATAATGGAGAACTCTTTTAAGCTGGAAGCTACGATACAAATAATAAATTCTTCATTCAAGAACAGAAAACGCAATATCTATTAAATGAAAGAAATTCTTGTAAAATTTTTCAACCTGTTAAATTTCTTTCTAACATTACTACAAGTAGTTCCGACGGATTCTTTTCAAACTTGGCAAGGTTTTTAAATTAACTTGGCTCCGAGAACTTTATTGTTTCGTTTTTACGAACTTTGCTTCCCGTTATGTTTCTAAATTTGATTTTGTTGCAAATCGATTTTAGATATTAGATTTTAAGATGTTTTGAAAATAATAATAACTGTTCTGTCTTTATTTTCTAAACAATATGTGGACTTTTTAGTTGAATTTTACTTAATATTTTTGAAGTATTTTGTTACATACAACAGTAAATGTATTTGATTATATTTTTTTAGTCACACGTCTATCTCGAAGTTTGTTGGTGGTAGGATATATTTTATATCCGCCCGGATAGCGACCACCGTACACCAGGTATAGTGGTCTACATATGTGTGTCGCGTTTTGGGATCAACCTGTCTATATCCGGTTCCAACAGGCCGGCATAATTGTGTCGACTGTCGAAGGGCAATGTGACTACACTTACCATCAGATGCAGTGGAGTCACATTGTGGTAACAGTATAATATATTACAAACTCATGTACATCAATTTATTTGTATGTATATACATTTTATAAATCTGAAGTATACATTGTATAGGTATTAGATATGTGTACAGAATAAAGATAAATTTAAAGGTCTGTATAATGTCTTTATAAACACATTTAATATATTATATTATGAATCTAAAGGTGTCCTTGTAAATGTTTTTTGTTTCTTTTGATTTCCACCGTGTGGCGTTGTTGTTTTTTGTAATAATTTGTTGAACAGTTTGTTTAGCGTACGAATTAATAAATATGAATTAAAGAAATCTTACTCAGCTTTATTTAAATATAGTCATATCCCAACAATATAAATTATTATATGTAGAAAAAAAGACATACACTATCTTAAATGTAATAATCAACGAAAATAGAAAAATCTTTTTCAAGCGTAACCAGGCCGTCCCTACAGATGGCAAATAAATAATGGCGTTCATTTCCGCTAGATTCCCTTAATGAAGTTAATGGGAAACGATCTGTCCGTATTCAATATGGCCGCGTAATTCCTTTTAAGTAGCCGGTTGTGACGTCAGCTTTGTATGTGAGATTAGAGAATATATTATTTGTTTATAAGTCGATCTGGAAATCTTTAGAGGAGACCCATGTTCAATAGTGGACATCTTGCGGCTGATGTTGATGATGATGATTACTTGTTTATAAACATTATTTTATTTTTGTTTACTACATTAAAAGAAATATTCAATACTGTTGTTGCAACCGAAATTATCGAATGCAAAATTCTATAGAAAAAAAAAGAATAAAAATGTAAATGTACCAAAAGTCAGACCAGAATAATAAGAAATTGTATTTGCAAACCTAAAGCAAGTATACTGCAGTAGCATGGCGTAGTTGGGGCGGCACTTTTAGTGGACGGCAAAATGTGTTATCGCACGTAGAAGAAGCTAGGCTTTTTCAACCTTTAGCGGAGAATAGTTTAGGCCCATCCTAGGCGGCAACATCCAATGCTTTGCCACTGATCCACTAATATAACTTTGATGGTCTTTCCATACAATATTTCATTATATACAAACGGAAAGCACTTTTATGTACCAGATATGTGTGAAACCACGCAAAACCATGCAAGCAAAGGCACACACAGCAAAGGATTGCGTGAAAGCAAGCCACATATGTTAATGTGAAGGATTTATAGCGGTCCAAGCCTTACAGGAGTTATAATTAATCGTCTGCGAGTCATTAAAAACGTCTCTATGGCTTAAGGTACGCCTAAACCCTTTACCGCGAACCCGGAAGGCCCGTTTTAGGGAAAAAACCTGAATAAAAACAAATATTTACCTAATTAAAATTTGTGTTTTTGTAAGACTTGGTTTATGAAGACATTCTTTGTAAAGAAGGGATTTGTTAATGAGCCCGGAAAATTGACTCAGTTATATCAGATCTTAAGAGAAGTGGCGTATAGAAGAGATGATTATCCCTCGCATCTGAGCACAATTTTGCCGGCCTATTTGAAACTGAATTTGTACAGGCTGATCAAGAATACAACACATATTTGGCAGGTTTCACGCATTGAGCAAATTGTAAAAAAAAATGTCAGCAAGGTTTTCATAACCTTCAGACTGGGTAGTTGTAGTTTTTAAAATACATTTCTGAAAAAAGGAAGTCATCGAAGGTGTAGATGTGAAATAAAAGTAACAGCAACATGTGACCTCACCGAGTATCACCGACCATAACATAACATGCGTGAGAAAGAGATAGCGCAATAACCCCACCAATTTTGATGCTGATTTTATAGAATTTCTTTTGCATATTATTTTGTGTTAAAAAAAAACAGGAAATTATCCTATTATGGGTGTTCAGATACAGTACTGGGCACTCATCGAACTTCTAACTCGTGGTGGAGACTAATACTCATGTGATATTATTGCTCTTTGTTTTATATATTATCTATAAAACCTTTAACAAACTCTTCTCTCTAGGTACGGCAGCCCGCACCACTCCCGCTCGCAGTCTGTAAAGGCGCAGCGGTCCAGGACCGGCGAGAGGCAACTCCTGGGCCTGCCGCAGCAGCGCGCCAGGGTCGCCTCCATGCCCAACACTGGGGTCGAGGAGGAGTATTATCGGCTGAGGCACTTTAGTATTACAGGTCAGTGGCATTAGCAAATTTGGAGTCATTGTCAAAGTACAGACATGGTAGCCCGTTTTGTAGCCAATGTAACTACTATACATAATGAGACTTAATATTTCATGTCTTAGGATGATGAGCGCAGTGGAATACCAAACAATACTTTGTAATTCAAGGTGTTGGATGGCGGTCGTATCGCTTACCATCAGGCGAACGGCAAGCTCGACTCGTCATTCAAGCAGCAAAAAAAAAGTATAGGTCGATTTCGGCTTTCTATGGCCCAAAACTAGGAAAATTAATAAACAAGCGAACATGCCCATTATGCTTTTAAAATATGACATAAATCTTAAGAAGTAGACGTCCAAATAGTTATAAATAAACTTCAATCGCTTTTGTGACCTCAGTGGCTCCCTAGCATTAACAAGAGCATGATTTATAGGGTCCTTGTAAACTGCCATTAGTAATTATGATAGATGGCTCAATTTACCATTAGCTCACTATTGAAAATTACATTTAAATCAGATTTGTTTTACATTTAATACATAATTAGCTTAATATTTTGGATATTTATAGTCACTTGTATACAAGAAACTATAAATAGTTTTATACAATAAAACTAAAATTCGAAATACTATTAATAATGGCATACAGGTAAAGGCGTGGTGAACCGTGGCGACTCGCTGCGCTCGCGCCGGTCTCGCTCCAACACTTCCGTGGCGTCGAGCGCGTCCAGCACCGAAGCTGCTAACAGAGCGTCTGCACCTTGTTCATTGGCATCGTCCAGGTAAGCTACAGAAGTCAAATAATGCATTCCACCAGCCAGAATGAGTTAAAGTATTTTTCTATTATTTTTTTTATTATCATATAATATACGGCCTGTTTTACCAGTTTCAAGTAAATTTGATTTCTTAGTTATCGTATTAAACAGCTAATATAGATTGTACTCATTTTGTTCTGTGACTTTTGTATTAGGTGGACTTATTAATTTGTATGACAAGTAGTATTTACTCAGAAGTTGTGAAATAGGCCCTAAAAATTATAGTATAAGATAATGTACAAGACTTAGCTTAGACACGATACGCTAAGTCTTTCTCGGAAAAAATCCTATGTTAATTAAATATAAGGTATCTTTCTTCAAATTAAAGGCTTTTGTAATCAGATCAGTAGGTCAATACACTACTATCCTTAACACACACACACATTACAAAGTCTCCTGTTATTAATATTGATCGCTATCTACGATACAAAACAACTACTCAACAAGCAAATGTAACTAATTTCAATATTGTAAAGATAAACAAACCACACTTGGACAATAAAAACTACACCATTTACAACGTAGATTGCGAAACAGACTTTAAAGTGCACAGTCCTCCGGGACGGAACAACTGCACACGATTCCCTCGGGAACTAAATATATTTCTGTTAAAGGATTTTATGTTTTATAGTGGTTTTAAAAACGGCAACACTTAAATCTTAGAGATGTAATATTAACGCGCACAAGGCGATAACAACCTTATTTACTAGTAGCCGTATCAATAAATGCAAATCAGTTCCGCTCTCAAGTCTGATGACAGCTGAAACGCTATCAAATTAAAGGCAGCATCCTAATATTGTCCCTATTTACTAATCAACAACTTAAAAGCCTGAAATTGGACGCGGTTACATGATTTTTTTAATTTGTGCGCCAAGTTTTACTTATTAAACAATGCTGAGAGAGCTGACTAGTATTCAAATGACAGCTATAGTTTTGTTTATTAAATAGTTAATTATCTTAACTGTTTACTTAAGATCTTACTCAAAGATGAGATTTGTTTATTAATATATCTGAAGGCCTTATTAATTGATGCAACTCAGTTTCACTCGGAAGTGCGATCGCTACTGAGATGCTGTCAAAGTCAGCATCTTAAGATCGTCGCTATTTAATAAATAGATATCAACAACACTTTAAATGATATCCTAAGTTTATTTATTAAACAACACTGAACCATCTGAGAGCAAACACTTAAATAAAATTTTAAGCTTTCGTTATTGAATAGTTCAATACATAAATGTCTACTTCAGATCTAACTCAGAGGTGAGATTGATTAATTAATACGACCCTATCTATGTATTGGATCTTTTATGTGGGCGTTTGGTTATGTAGGTAACACCGTAATGTCTATTTCTGCTGTCATGCATTATACAAGTACTTGAGTGCGGGTTGAAACATTGTAGCCAGTGTAACTACTGGGCATTATGAGACATAAAATACAATGTCTCAGAGTAACGAGCGCAGTGGAATGCCTCACAATACTTGCAATTTCAATGTTCGTAACGTATTACTACGCATTACATACATGCATTATAGCGCAGCGTCGGACGTCCACCATCGAGGTGGACAGATGATGTAATAAAAGTTGCATAAGGTCGCTGATTGTGGGTCACTTTCAGTACGTCGATCGAGAAATCTTTAGAGGAGGTCCTAGTTCATCAATGGACATCCTGCGGGTGATGATGATTATGGTATTACCATCAAGCAAGTGATCTTATATTTGTACAAAAATTGGCAGCGAACCCACGAACAAAAGATAGTAATAAATTTAGCTGCCTTTATCATCACGATTCTGTCAACTCCTTAAACTAATAGTCTCGATTCAATAAGATAATATTTGAAGTCTCCAGGAATATTCTAGAGTAACAGGTAAGGTAAATTTCAGCGTTTATTTTGTTGATAACCGAACTAAAATCCATTTGATTCACAGCTGGGAGTGTTTGTGAAATGCATTTTAAACTTTGTAATATAATTTACGGTCGTTTTGTATTTTATAATTCATAGTAACGACAGACGGAATAATTAATTTCTCTATGTATGGTTGACCAATGTTACCTACAAAGCTATGTTTTATATGTAAACATTTTACCATATTATATTGTATATTATAAATACTGTTTCAAAAATTCAAGTGGCATTGGCGACTTCTTTTTGCTTTGAATGACGAGACGAGCTTGCCCTTCGCCTGATGGTAAGCGATACGACTGCCCATAAACAGTAGAAACACGTTGAATTACTAAGTATTGTTTATTATTCCACTGGGCTCATCATCCTAGGACATGAGATGTTAAGTCTTATTATGTCCAGAAGTTGCACTGGCTAGTAACAATGTTCTTCAAACCGAAACACAACAGTGACACACTGCTGCTTGGCGGCAGAAACAGACATTACGGTGGTATCTGACGAGGCGGACTCTCACTTACGAGAGACCGCCAGTAAAATATAAAACACGACTGAAACTATTTGGTTATAAAAATCTTGTTAAGTTCATGTTAGCTTTTGCTTATAGCTGCACTCCTTCAAAAGACTTCTTTGGTGTTAAATGTAGCCTAGATTATGACCCGAAAAGTCATCTATCTGCTTAAGTTTCATCAAAATCAGTATTGCCTTTTCGGATGTTAGCGCTAACAAACAATAATACTGGAACCGCGCGAATGCTTGATGACACTAATAAATGCATTAATCGAGACGGAGGGTATTTTACCGCCTTATTTATCGTGATAATAAACATTAAGTTAAAACAAATAGAGCTGTCAATAACAATGCAAATAAAAACAGTAAAGAATATTTATTTATTATATTACACGGTTTTTAAACGGTTAAAAATAACACCAAATTCAAAATCCTCACTCAGAAACATCGTGAGGAAATTAAAAAGATATATTGACCATCCTTTTTTCAAAATTCCTCCACGCAGCGACAGGATCCACTCTGCAGTAAGGTAACCCCACAAGATCCATTAAGTATTATTTTTCAATTTTTTATTTCCTCACGATGTTTCTTATCACCATTTTCATACATTCTTTTAACATACTTACATCACGTTATTCATTTATAAAATATTTACAGATTACGCTTTGTAGTTAGCTTTTACATTTGTTCTTCGTTTCACAAAATACATTTATATAGTATTCCATCTTACATTGTTTTTTCATCCGAGACTGAGTACTCTAAGATTGAAGTTAGGCAGGAGACCGGTTGTGCTGTTATACCCGTGTCAAACAGGCCGGCATAATTGTAGCGATTGTGTCCCTTCAAACGACACTATCAGAAACCCAATCCAGTAACCGTTAGATGCAGCGCGGCTATGGCCGTGCCTGACAAAAATACCCATTGGCGACGGTTAAGCGAAGGTGGAAGAAAAGTGTTATTTTTTTTTAAATAATGCGTAACAGACTTGAAATAATATAAAAGTAATATTTATAAATCTACTAATGGATTGCTTGTATCCATATGGAGTAGGTTTTGCCTTAGAAATGCCAAATTAGACTAGCTTAGCGAATGGCTCTAAGCGAGTGACCACTGAGTAAATTTTGCTTGCGATTTCGCCCGTGTAAATAGACTTTTCCGAGATCTCATCAAAACCATTTTCCAATTTCTCTATAATAACTTAAGTAAAGAACTATAATTACTTAAGTAAAGACAGAAGGAATATAAGATTTTTTTTTTAATATATCTATACTATTTTATAAAGCTGAAGATTTATTTGGTTTATTTTTAACGCTCTACTATAAAAGCTACTAAACTGATTTTGATTTTTTTTCACTAAAGGGTGAGCTACATTACTCATATGCTATAGGCTACTTTTTATCTCGGAATAATATTATACGCGCACGCAATAGTAGGCAACATATATCATAAAAATATTTAAATCTTGTAATATATCTATATATCTTAATATATATCTTAATATCAGTCCTGTATTATATAATGTCCCACTGTTGGGCACGGGCCTCCTCTACTACTGAGAGGGATTAGGCCTTAGTCCACCACGCTGGCCTAGTGCGGATTGGTAGACTTCACACACCCTCGAAAATTCCTAATGGAGAATTTCTCAGGTATCCAGGTTTCCTCACGATGTTTTCCTTCACCGTTAAAACAAGCGATAATTCACAAAGAATACACACATAATATTTTAAAAAAGTCAGAGGTGTGTGCCCTTGGGATTTGAACCTGTGGACATTCGTCCCGGCAGTCCGTTCCACAACCAACTAGGCTATCGCCGCTTTTCTATCTTTCGCTTTTCAATATTTAAATATACTTAGCGGTTAATATGCAAAATTTCCTCTCCATATACTTCTATCTTGCAATTAATGTCTACCCAGGGACTCGTCTGCTGGACTGAGCTCGTATCGCGTGCTGGTGCTGGGCGGGCCTGGCGTCGGCAAGTCGAGCCTCGTGGGCCAGTTCATGACCTCGGAGTATCTTCACGCTTACGACACTAGCATTGGTACGTACAGAAGAGTTGGAGGTGAGTAACTGTTTAAAGAGATCCATCGATAAATTAAGATTATTTTTATCCTACAAGAAATTAATGCAGTGAAATAAAACTATTTTATGGATTTTGTCACAGTTTTTATAAGCGTTAGAAAAAATATATTATAGAAAACCGCGATAAAATATGCAAAATATTTATATTTCAATGACTAACATTCACTTAAACATAAATCATTCAATGAATGTAGCTCTTCAAGCGTCAAACAGTAATGTCAATGTGCAAGTTCTAAATCTCAGTTTTAAATAAATATTTTGACTGTAAATGATTGAGGTAAGTATTTATAATCTGATGTGTCAAGTTGACAAATAATGCGATATAATTAAAGTTCCGCTGGTGTTTCTTCTTTTCGTAAACCCTCGTGTCTAATGAGACGAGCGACTTACTCGTCACGCCATTAGTATTTTTGAATAAGTTACTTTTTTTAACCAAGGTCTCTGTATTACATTGCATTTTAAACAATGTAGTATTTCCACGAATAAACAGTAAATAAACAAATTAATAAAATTATTAAAACTATTACGTGTTATGACTTAAAAATTCATAAAATACATTATGAACTCTAGTCACGCCATCTGTTAACCGTGCCCTGAATTTAATGAGTTAATTGTTATCAGATGTTATAATGTAAACGAATATTTCCGCTTTAAATTTAACGTTGTCATACCAAATGGAACCAACTCGTTAACGACAATGGGCGCAAATTACCTTGTGAGATGCTGCATTGAGTAGATATTTAATAAAAGGAAAATTACAGAATACAAGCTAACACAATTAGATTTAAACATCATCTATCATCATCATCACCATCATCATCATCATCATCATCATCATCATTATCATCATCACCATCAGCCACATAAAGTCCACTGCTGATCAAAGGCCTCCCAAAAAAGAAAACATATTATCATCAACATCGTTACTAATTATAATTAAAACTAAGAATTTGTTTGTTTGAATGCGCTTAGCTCAGGAACTACTAAACCGATTTAGATTGTTTTTTACTAATAGGAAGCCTTATTACACCTGAGTGTTATAGACTACTTTTTATATCGGGAATATATTTATCCCAGAAAATCTTTTTCCTTTAAAAGGGGACGAATTCCAAGGTATAGGTCACCGATCGCAAATAGAATGCTTTGAATTGGAACACAGAGCAAAAATATTGCTGAGCAAACGTAAAAAAAAATTAACGACGAATAATACGACTAAAATAATATGACGATTCGGTTGAAAAAACATTTATTCATATTTTTCCCTAATAGAAAATGACATGTATTATATTTTTAATACTTATTAATTATATGAAAATAACGAACTGGTTCCCTTCAACCTAACAAAATTCATTCAGACAAATATATAAAATTGTAACAACATTTATTTAGGGCAAGTTATGTTTATCTTAATTGGCCAATAAACACAAATTGGGTCGAATAAGTGGAACACGCAAGGGTTTACGGTGTGACTTGTTTTAAATCGTATGGTGTATAAATACTGTTTGAAACACTATTATTGCACATACACTCACGCCTTTTATTGCCGCAGGGGTAGGCACAGACGCAACTGATGTATTAAATTTCCGCCGTGTGTATTTCGTCCCATGATGTAATCATCAAAATATCGGACATAAATTTTAGACTCCGGACTGATACAAAGTAGAAAAACCCAATATTACTTTGCCCAACTCGGGAATCGATTCCAGGGCATCACGGCAGTCAGTTATTGAAAGCATGGTTGTATGATGAATTTGTATAATATTTTCCATAGACATAAATATTTATAATATGATAGTTTTTCCGGAATAAAAGTTCCTCTATATGTTTTCTCGATATAAAAGTAGCATATGTCCTTCCCAGGAGCTCAATCTATCTCTATATAGAATTTCATCAAATTCTATCAAGTAGTTTTTAGTTCATTGCGTTCAAACAAACAGACGCGTCGGGGAAATTGTTTTTTAATATGTAAATATGCATGTTTAAATATTATAAAACAAAATCAAATAAACGGTTAATCTGATTTTGATTATTTATAATTTATAAGAATCAGCCATAAGAGTGTAGGTACGATTACTCGTTACTTTATTAACAGATGACGAATCAGGCGAGAGGTCGGTGTGCGTGCTGCTCGCTGGTGAGGAGTCGGAGATCACGTTCCTAGACTCGCCACCTGATCACGTGGTCGTAAGTATACTATAGTTGACTAATTAGTCTATGGTATTGACTAAGTCGAGAATAATTCGACTTTTCTAGAAATTTTGGCGTCTCTTCGTGGAAGGTGAGTAAGCATTCAAAGAGATTTCCTCAAATATTTCCTTAAAAATGGGTAAATGGAGTTCTGGTGTCGTAAAATTTTTCAAGAAATAAAAAAGTGTGAGTTTAGACTTTGGGTGTTTCTAGCATCACGTTTGTTAAAGCCCACTAATTTTGTGTCTGCCCCACGTTGGGCGCCATTACGGTGTAACGATAGTGGTAATAAAGCTAAAAAAGCACAGAGATAATGTAAATATAACGTGTGCCAATTGAACAATTAAAAAGAAACGAATTTACATTTACAGTTTAAACATATATTTATGCTCATATTTTAAGGATATTCAATCCAGAAAAGTAAATAGTGAAACTATCATTTTGGTAAAGATCTCAGCCGGGTAAAGTTGCGAGCAATACCTAGTATAGAGCGTTAGAAATGAATACCCTAATACTATGTAAACTTCACTGGCTTAGAAAACACCGAAACTTATTTCTCCCGCAGTCGGACGGGTGTGCCTAGTGAGACTACCATTCTGGGAAAGATCTCAGGCGTGTTAACCGCGAGCAACATTTAGTATACAGCGTTAGAAATGAATCTCCTAACGCTATGTAAACTCCACTTAAAAACACCGAAGCTCAATACTCATTCGTTTCACAGTCGGACGGCTGTGCCCACGGGTACTGCGTTGTGTACTCGACCGCGGACCGCGCCAGCTTCGTGGAGGCGGAGCGGCGGCTGCAGGCGCTGTGGGCGGCGGGGCACACCGCGCGCCGCGCCGTCATACTCGTCGGGAACAAGGCCGACCTGGCGCGCTCCAGGGTCGTGCCCACTGACGGTGAGCTCTTATTATGGATTATTATCATCAGCCATAGTTCAGATTGGGCATTTGGAGAGGATGTTTAGCGGCGTATAGGTAGACACCTCTGTAGAGGAACAGATGGTTGCGTTCCTTTATGGACGGGGAAGATTCCCAGTCAGACAGACGTTGCGCCGAACCGGCCGCGGCCCCTGCGACAGTTCTTCTTCGAAGGTGGTATATATGCAACGCATCGCTCAAATTCGGCAATCGCAATCCAGGATCGTTTATCGCCATCTTGCATGATTGCTATGCGATAAATCACTACAGTTGCATCAATACCACATAGGTCTTCTCGTACTTCCATCGGTGTTGACGAGATGTCGGTGAGTATACTAATTGTACCGCCACAGATGATAGGAGAATAACAAAGAGGATATATAAGACGAATGTGGATGGAAGAGCCGGTAGAGGTCGACCGCAGCGGACCTTCGAATGTCAGATATCTGACATTAGTAAAGGCCGGATCAAAAGTACCCTGAACCGGCGGTAATGCATGAAAGGTTGATGAAGGTGGAGAATGTGAGAGAAGTATGCCAGAATTGCAAAGTGGCAATCCATGGTCTCTACTTACCCCTATGGAATAGAGGCGTGATACTATGTATGTATGTATCATTATCCATTGAGACAAGGGCCTCCCGTAAAAAAATCCGGACCTGTTAAAAGCGGTCTACATCCAGGCGAGTGCTTCTTTGTCAGGTCGACTATCTTTGTAGCTAGGCATCCAACCAGTAAAGTAGCTGGGCAATTAAGTGCCCAGGTCCAAACAACAGCAAAAATCCTAGTTTTGCTTTTCTGATTTTTTATTATTTTTATAATTTAGTAGTAGTTTAATAAGTGTATTTCTGATTGTAAGTGTGATGTTGCTGATGCGACGAATTCTTTTACAGTAGTGTTATTAGCATTAGGGCGTGTAAAATTAAAATTAGTATTGAGATTTATTTTGTTCGAAACCCACACTTTTTTATTTTACATCTACGGTTATAATTTACAGTAAAGAATTATTTTAAATGAAATAAAAATGCCATATCATTCAGTAATGCAACGTCAAAATGACCCTATATACCTTAGATATTAGAAATTTAAAATTAGCCTTTGTAAACAAACGCTAATCTTTTATCAATAAAGCACCACCCTAGCCTAATGGCAAGAATGAGCACTATCCATAGCCTAATGACAAGGATAAACAAACGCTAAACAGCCCGACAGTGTCGTGTCGCATTACGGCCTCCATCGGCTGCAGGCTAATGAACGGCTCTGTTACTAATTGTAGTTTGTTTTTTGTATCTATAAAGTTGAGTTTGTGATGAGCGAAATTGTTAATTTCATTTTATAGCACAATGTGATACAGTGCCGAAGCGTCCATACAAAGCCGATTTCTACCGGGTACCTTTTGCAAATATATATTATATTTATTGCTTTGAATGACGAGAGGAGCTTGCCGTTCGCCTGATGGTAAGCTATACGATTGCCGTAAACAGTAGAAACACCGTCCAACACCTTGAATTACAAAGTATTGTTTGGTATTCCACTGCGCTCACCATCCTGAGACATGAGATTTTAAGTCTTATTATGTCCAATAGTTACACTAGCTACAATGTTCTTCAAAACGGCACACAACAGTGACTATACACTGCTTGGTGGCAGAAATAGACATTGCGATGTTCCAGGCGGCCTCTTACATATGAGAAATCTACCACCAGTAATTAAATATAATAAAAGAAAAACACAACAATATAACTAGCAATGGTGAAGGGTCTATATAACTCTAATCTTACCGGCGTCCCTTCTGTAATTATGTGGAATCTAATTATCATTAGAACGATTTCCAGGCCGCTTTAATGCTATTATTAGTACTTGTATATTGTCGGGTTTCTTTTTTCATCAAAATTTCATCTTTCGCCACTGGTTTGATATATAATAGTTATTTACTACATAGCGTTAAGCTCTTCCTAATTTCAATTAAATTCTTTCTCGAAATAAAACATTTTTCTGTAATAAGTGTTAATCCAAAACAAGTTGATCCAAGTGTCAATAGCCTAGTTGGGAGTGGAACAGACTGCCAAGGTGATTGTTAGCAAGTTCAAAAATCAAGTACACGCACCTCTGACTTTTCTAAAGCTATATGTGTATTCTTTATGAAATATCGCTTGCTTTAACGGTGAAGTAAAACATCGCGAGGAAATCAGCAAACCCGAATTCTGTGGGTATGTGAACTTTGCCAATCCATACTAGGCTAACATGGAGGACTAAGGCCTAGTCTATCTCAGTAGTAGAGAAGGCCCATGCCCAGAAATGGGACAGTATACAATACCGAGCTGATATTAATAAAAAACTACGGGAAATCACGGCATAAAGGCCGGTCCTTATGGAAGGCTTGCGTGGGGACATAGACACGTAGAGGCCCCTTTAAGATACATAACTCTAGTTGGAGTTTAATCCAAAACTTATTATTATTATTTATTATCAATCTGTTTGGTACCCATATATCGTTGTTTTCAATAGACGACGCTAATTGCATTTTTCACTCCATCGTTAAAATTGATCTATCAGTACAAATATCTTTTTGACATGCTTACAAATGGGTTGTTGTGGTTTTAATTGGTTAATTCTCGGCATCAATTCGAAGTTTACAATTGGGTTCATTTATTAAAACGGCCTTTAGTAGTTTATACAATACTTCTAACAGATAACATTTTTATAAAAACAAAGAAACACAAATTACGCATTTATTCCCAAAGAGGTATGCAGAGGCGCTATCAGGGCACCGACTTTTCCTCAAGTGTGTTCCGTCCCATGATGTGATAGGGGGCGAGCCTATCGCCATATCGGACACAAATTCCAGGCTCCGGGTTAATACTGAGCTGAAAAACCCAAATATCACTTTGCCTGACCCGGAATACGAACCCAGGACGTCAGAGCGCTGCCATACAGCGTACGCAGTACAACTACACCACCAAGCCACTTGAAACAATTAACATTTTTACATTAATTATATATTTATAAGTTAAGATATAACATTCAGAACATCGCTAATTGCGTACCAAACATCCAAATGGAAAGAATTACGCATGATTAGTTAATCAAACTTCACAAATTCCCCAAGATCGTAATCTGTAAGAAACAAGTCTAAAAATATCAAACGTCTTTATTTCCGTCCCCAAGAGGCCCGCAATCGTCAAAATTCGATTAAAAAGCATTAAAAAGTTAATATCCCAACGCGCGGGTGTCGTCCGCGAGCATTACTTCAATTTGTTCCTGATCTAACGATTGCCCGCTGTTCTCTTCGTTTGTAATAATAATATTTAATCACATTTTAGAATTAGATGTTATTTTACTCACACACCATCGATTAATATATAATCAAAGCCAATTACCTTTACTCCGATGGGAGAGGCAGAAAAACTAAATTTACGACACTTCGCTATGTCGTGCGCTCCATTCCATGATGTGATAGAGAACCATCATCATCAGCCTGTTGCAGTCCACTGCTGGACATAGCCCTCTCCCAAGGTACGCCACGGAGCCCTTTCTACTGCTTTTTGCATCCTGTCACTACTAGTTTAAGCAGTTTCTGTAGTGGTAGTTAACAGAAAATCATATTTTTTTCGATACATTACATTTTACTACCGAGACACTTTATGTACCATCTCCTCCTCATTTTTTTTCCGGTCCGGGATTTGCAACCAAGACCTTGGAGCAGAAATCATATCATTTACTACCGAGGCACTGTATATACCATCTCTTCTTCATAGTGTGAAAAACAAACACAAATTCCAACAGTTTCACCAAACCTCGTGACGAATTGCGAACAATAACCGCCGGGACGTCGGAATGTTCGGTTTTACGTCGGCCCGTTTAAATTGTTTCATTTACACTTTTTAATACCCATTGCGGTGTTCTTGGCGACTTGAGAATAAGATTAAGTTTCCGCCGCTTTGCGTGGGTTTTTGTTTAACATGTGCGGAATTATATTGGGAAAGTTTTGATACGATTTCTACAATATCGTTTATGGAGGATGAAATTTTATGTAACGTGGTGCTCGGTGACGTAGTTGTATTGCTCGGTACGACTAGCTGTATCGGGTTCGATTACTGGGTCTTGAAATATTTGAAACATTTGAAAAATACTTTTTTTTTTCTGGATATCGTTTGTCACCGGAATGTCCAACATTCCCACCTCACCCCTCAATAGTAAACGTGATATTTTAAAATTCCGTGACCCAAACGCGAGCGGCGTGCCAACAAACACTGTTTTTTGATTTATTTTTCCAATCTGTCGCAGCTTTTAATTAACGCTGCGTTCGCTTTTACAGGTTCCACGTTTTTCGTTCTGAACCCTGTTCTTTTTTGGAAATTTTAACTGGAAACACGTGTAAATTATTTTTTCAGTGCTATAGTTTTTTTTAACAGACAATACGTGAATGAATGAACTCCACCGCTTCTTAACATTTGAATAACACGAGGTAGTTATGCAAACTCCCGAAGCGTCCGTTTTGGACTGACACGTTGACTCTGAATTACCGGTCTCAATTCATAGAATAATCCCACACACCGTCTTGTACTTATTTGCACCTTTGTAATGTGTAACAATTATAATTAAAATGTAGCCTTTGCATCGGCAACACGTTATTTTATTTTAAATCACCTGAATAAATGTTTGACTAGCTTAATGCTCCTTTGATAGTCACGTCTCTAATCTTGATAACCGAATAGGGCCGCCATCAAACAGAACATTAAATTGAAAAGAAGCAATTGCTTTGAGCTCCGATTCTTGAAATTTAGATGTTAACAAACCCGGAGTATATCGGTGAATGATAAGGAACAGGGCAGCAGTGGCCAAAGCCTCCATATAACCCGATTTCTGTTAGCTTCCCTTTATTTAAAAGTTATGTAGAATCTAATCATTAGAACGATTTGCAGACCACATTTATGCAAATTAGTACCTATATGTGTATTGTGTAGGGCAGACATTTTTTTTATCCTTAACCGATTTAAATTCAAGATAATTCTCATTTAAACTCGTATAAAAACCGACGTAATTATTTCTTGACGTTATACACAATGTTTTAACGTTATAGAATTTTAAATGGAGCCCTCTAGGCTCCGGGCGAAACAATTAATAATGTTTTTGTGTTCAATTGGCAAGTTATGCTTTTTGTTCAATGAATAATGTTTCTATTTGACTGGTTTTGTAAATGTTTGGGTATCAATTTGGTTTTTGTGCTAGTTTTTTGTGTAGACTAGGTTTTGCCAGGCCACTCGTAAAAATCGGTACTTAATAATTCTAATACAGGTTTATTTTAACATTCCGTTATTAAATGATACTATATATTTGTCTATTTGAAAACAATACTTTACATTGTACTACATAGTAAAATAGTATAAGTTTGGAACAAATAAATATCAATAAAAAGTAATTTTAACTTTATACTCCCTAATGCCACTAGTACTACTTTAAGAATATTCGTCGCATCACCAAAATCACACTTACAGTCAGAATTACGCTCACTCACACGCCATATTTGGACGAAACTACAAAGGCATAACAAAATTAGAAAACTATAATTAAGATTTTTGATAAAAAGATTCGCGGATCATTATTGGTACAATGTCAGCAGAGGTTAAAATGATTATGTGGTTTAATTTATCAAAGCAATTTAAATACGTTCCTGGATAAAAAAATTCGATGTAATTTAAAGTCTGTTAACTCGCTCTAGGTCAGGATGGTGTCCAATTGTGTCATTTTATCGTGCCCGATAACTAAGCTCAGCAGTGGGACGATATTAAGAGGTGATGCGATAGTCTCGACGTAGATTAACGATCGTAAAGTCCCAAACTATACTGAAATTAACTCTCAAAATTAAGATCGGGTTGACAGCTAATTTCCGACCATTAGAGTTTATCATCAAGTTATTTAGATATAAACATCCCTAGTATTATTTATTTATTTACACATAGTATTATTAATTAATATATTTACACACTTTCTATACATAAATTTATAAAGGCGGACTTATTAAGCAATCATATTTTGCTTAAAAGGAGATCATACCTTTAAGTGAAATGTAACCTACACTTGTTAACAAAATAAAATAAATAAATTAATAAATAAAATGCCTTCTCCACCAGTCAACCTTTGGATGACGCAGAGATGAAACAATATAGGTAGGTGTAAAAAACAAATATTATGGAATTTGTGTTGTTCCAGAGGGCAAAAACCTAGCCACATCGTACGAATGCAAGTTCATAGAGACTTCTGTGGGTATCAACCATAACGTGGACGAGCTGCTGGTGGGACTTCTCACGCAGATACGGCTCAAGCAACAGCATGCAGAGCGCGTCAGGTTGGTTACTGTTTTCGTTAAATGATGGCGCTTTAACAAGTATTGCCTTGAACGAAAACTTCTGGTGTCCGATTCACTAATTTGATAATAATATATTAAGTACCAATCATATATTTCGCGATTTATCTACGGCTCACTTGTATTTATTGATTTTCTTATCACATTATAGGTATTTATTGTATGTATAAGTACTTGTCAGATCTTTTTTAATTTCACATTGTTGCATCATTAACAAATA
The DNA here is from genome assembly GCF_014839805.1 of Manduca sexta. Classification (NCBI taxonomy): domain Eukaryota; kingdom Metazoa; phylum Arthropoda; class Insecta; order Lepidoptera; family Sphingidae; genus Manduca; species Manduca sexta. Next base: position 1,319,113 of record NC_051118.1, on the reverse strand, counting down.
TAAAATATTCTTTTGATCGTTTCCTCGGACTATAGTTGATTGTTTAAGACAACTAAAATCTACAGTGCTGAAAGAATAAATTCATTCTAATGAAGGAAGAAATAAGGATGGAATTCGGAAGGAGATCGAATCTTCTTTATTATCTATGCAATGAATTTGAATCCTATGTAACGAGTTATACGATGCATAATCGTAGGAAACGCAGCGGGTCCCGCAAGAACCGCAGCCGCGCGCGCTCGCCGCTGGAGACGTCGCCGCCCGCCTCCGCGCCCGCCACCGCCTCCGCCGCCAGCACGCCACGGAAGAGGACGAGGCTCTCCGCCAGCGTTAAGGTACGGGAACAGTCTCTAGGTATAAACGTTGGTGGTAGGATACATTTTGTATCCGTTTATATAGCGATCACCGTACACAAGGTGTTAAAACTCCCCGCAGCGATCCATTTAAGTGTGTTGCGTTCTGGGATCAGCCCGTGTATTTCTGGTTCAAACAGGCCAGCATAATTGTGTCGACACTCTATCTGGGTGATACTCCACGTACCGTCAGGATCAGTCTCTTATAATTAAAGAAGCTCGTCACATTGTTAAATGTGAAAATGCTACATCATTGTTTTTGTTATATATCTTGTATCCTTCATTGGAGATCCTAAAATAAATAAAAATATTATTATTTCACTGTTGAGAATGCAAGTCGGTCGCTTGAAATAAATATTACCGTTATTCATAAGTTTTATCTACTTGAAGACACATGGTATTGATTAAACAATCGACTTGGGGGTCAGCCCATAATTCTAAATAATGAATAGCCTCGAAATCAATAAACTGCTCGTAATTATGAGCGCTTCATGACATATCTAACACGTAAATGCAACTAGTCTCTTTATTAATTGAATGTTGTATCATAAGATTTCATCATCACCAAAAAAACTTTTAAACTTTATGCTCTGATCTGGGAATCGAACCCTTAAAGTTATATGCGAGAAATCAGTAAAATAAGAACTGCGGTTTGGAACCCAAAAGCCTATAAACAATAGAAAGACCATCCAAAACCTTGAATCACAAAGTATTGTTTGGTATTCCACTGCGCTAACCATCCCGAGACATGAGATGTTAAGTCTTATTATGTCCAGTGACTATGCACTGGTGCTTGGCGGCAGTAATAGACATTACGGTGGTACCTACCCAGGCGGTCTCTTACATATGAGAGACCTACCACCAGTAACCGTAAAGTTTTCCGAACCTGCTGACTCAATCATCCACATCCCATTAAAATTAATTACCGACCCACATCAATTCATACGTCTTCTCTTAACTAGGTCAATAATTTCAACGCACAAACAATCCATGCCTATCCAATTTACATGCATAATGTGGACACAATTACTAGGAACGTAATTTGCTGGAACAATTAATTGTGTTTATATAGCTTAATAATTATATTGATTGCGGGTAGATTGATATGAGCTTGTACATGTAATGTAAAGGCTATTGTGCTTTGACAATTCCATTTTGATGTGATAGTGTGGTTTACCTTATGGTCGAAGCCGCAGGTGTTAATTACTAAATTTGATTACTCTTGCTTCGAGTCAAATCCGAAACAAGTTGTGAAGTTTTTTTTTAAACGTGTACGGTATAGTAACCCCACCTGATGGTAAATAGAATGCGGTCCATTAGCATACATAACGACTGACTGGAAATGATGACTCCTTGGTAGTCGACACAATAGGGTACCGGACTCATTTTTGTTCTTTACTTTTATCAAATATTTACATAATATAAATTATAACACGGAAGGAATTATTAAAATCCGGTAAAAAATCAACAAGTTAAAAGTCTTTGAATTTCGGTGGAAGGGGTAATTAACAAGAAACAGAAAAGAGACGAAATATCCACATGTGACGACATCGGGAATTACGACGCGTGCGAAAAAAGGAGATGAAGCGATATCCCCACATCGCGCCCACTTCTGCACGTTACAATATTTTAAATATGAATTACTCGCTCATTTTTTAACCAATTGTAATGCAGTTTTCGCAGGAGTGCTTCTTTTTCGTATTATTAACCATTACATATAGAATAATGTACAAAATCAAGCATAGGCCGGTCCCCTATTATGTCAGCTTGTTGGAACCGGATATACACAGGCCGCTCCCGGAACGCGACACACTTATGTGGGTCACTAGGAGGATTTTAACACCTTGTGTGCGGTGCTCGCCATCCGAATGTAAAATCTATCCACCACCAGCAAATATATTAGTAAAATTATATTTATAATATTAGTTAAAATTAAGGTAAGACTTCATAACAAATATGCACCCAGCATCTAAAACTCACGACCGAAAAAAGTTACAGTATTCGTCTCCTGTTTCCAGGTGCGCGGCCTCCTGGGGCGCGTGTGGGCGCGGGACTCGAAGTCCAAGTCGTGCGAGAACTTGCACGTGCTCTAGCATTCGGTCGCCGAGCCGGTTGCGTGCTTCCCGTTCTTCGACTGCGCCGCTGACTACGCGTGAATACAGATGGGTAATGGCTGATGGACTGAACTGATTAACGGGTATTTTTAAGTTAGATTATGCTGTATTTTTCAATATAATTATAACTAAAAAATATTATTGTTGAGTATCTAATTTTTTTGATTCGAAATTGTTCCCTTTGCGGAATATCTTTGTTGGCAGATTTTCAACAATTCATATTTTGACACAGTATAAATTTTTGTAAATCTTATTGATATGTTTTGTCATTAACTATAAAAATCGACGGTTCAGTCTATCCACCAGTAAAAATATATGTAATATATTAGCAAACCCTCTCCATCCCTAAACCTATAGCGTATTCCAAATTGTAACTCCAAATGCTAGCAATAGTTTAAAGTAACCCTTAGGTGGCTTACATCCTATTCAATCTCTCAAATATTAATATTTATTTTTTCGAGATATAAATAATAGATGGCACTAGTAGGCCGCAATTCTAAATGAAATAGTTTCTACTAAATACAATTCTCAAACTATATTTTAAAGTACTCCAAATACTATTAACAATTTGGATTCGTTGAAATTAAGGATGGTATACTGTTGTCGATGCTTATACGGGAAGAAAACGGTTCGGCGATAAACTAAAAAAAGTAATTTCACACGAATTGTGTGTTTTTGATAAGTATTTAAATGAATGATTTAGGACTGAATGCACGATTTTACATGAAAATTTAATTGATGTGGTTACGTTGTAGTTTTAATAATGACTACAAGATGGCAGTAATAAAATATTTAGATTCAATATTCCTAAAAAATTCTAACTGAAAAGCGCGCCATCTACTTACGAAAAATTGAACTACAAATTAACCCCAGCAAGGAGTGTTTTAAATTTTAATTCAAAATGGGTATTTTAAAGAGTGTAATGTAGTGAATTTTTCTAGAACAAAGCTTTTCCCAATTATAGTAGTGTACTTCAAAATGTGATCTCACCTGCCATGCCCCTTTGTATTCCATTGTAAATGTTTATCATATAGATTAAAAAAAAAACTAGACAAGCTATTTTATATCTTAACTATTATTATTACGACTTATTTTCGCATTTATGTTACAGCACAAAATATACTTCTTTTCCCCATTTTGGTATCACCATATAATTATATAAAATATAAGTTACATATAAATTATAATATAAGAAACCAATATAACAAGACATTATAGTGATGAAGTGTTGCATTTAAATAAAAAATAAGGCATTCGAAATACTTTCTCTGTAACGCATCTTCTATACATTTCTTCCAATATATAATAAAACATATAAGCTACTCTTCTCTTATAATATACAGTATTTTTAATATTGGGCTTGCATTGTATGTGCTATTAATTATATTGGACTGTTGATTATATATTTTACATTATCAAGCTATTTTTTAGTGATCCGCTTAGCTACATATGTTAACGACAGTTGCCATAATATATTTGTAGAACAAATGGCCATTTAGATCCCCTAGTCAAAAGATTTTGATATTATTTTCGTAGAGAGTAAGGCCTATATTTTAATGGCACACAAAAGCAAGCGCAAATTAATATTAAAAATAATTCTCGTTAATTTCGATCCATATAGATATAAAAACATAAAAATATTGGGTCCAGAGCTTTGAAAACGAATTAGGAGGTAGGATTTCGTTTGCTTATAAATAGAATAGCTTTGAGGAAACGTGTAATGGAAATGACGATAATTGTAGATAAATAATTTCCATGTTTATTTCCTAAGTGAGGAAAGGGGTTTTAAAAAATAAATCCAATTCCAAACCTATCATAACACCATGTCACCTCTTTGTTCGTCAAACCTTAATCCAAGGGACAAGAAACCATCATCCTATTTCTTTTTCAAAATGTTAGCATTCATACATTTTCTGGAAATAATTTATGTAAGAACTTGGTAAGTGTAAGTGATACAAATACTCATTTAAAATTAAACATGGAAATTATTGACAACTCCAAAGACCGGAATAAAACGTATACCTGATCTTATACAACTGTGGTAATTGAGCCTCTTAAACGATAAAAATATAAGGATGCTGCAGACTCGAACAAAATCATATCTGTGTTAGGTTCATTAAAGGATATTGAAATTTCCCAAATTCTTTTGATATTGTTGATGTTTCTCAAATATTATGATCGCTACCTACTAATTGTATCACAGCATTTTGGCAAAATAGTTTTACTAATAAAAAATATAGACAAAGTTAAAACACGACCATTCAATATCATAAGAGGCTCATTTACCAAAACAAATGAATCAACGATACAAGAGAGAGCTTACTCTAAAGGATTTGACCATTGGTAATATCAAATCGAATCCATCCAAATAATAGAATGCCAAATATCAAACAACAACGTTCCTTGTTTACTAGTAGACGTTAAGTTGGTTAGACCCGCATAGATTTTGGTTTTAGATTTAGCCTAGACCTGTAAGTCCTTGCTTGTTAATAGTGACGTAATGACCTAAGGAAATAAAAAAATATTACATTGAGTGTCATTAGGTAACAATAACACATTATTATATGAACCTGGAGAAATGTTTCAACATTTTAAATAAAAATGTTTCCCGATCATCTACGCAGTTCTTTTTGGGTGAAGTCAATATGAAACCCAAAAAAATAAAATTCTAAGCATATTATCCGTATGACAAGCTAGCCTGTCGGAGTACTGCTACTTCCATTATATTACGTCACTATTAAGTAACAGCGAAGTATTTGTTTAAACGAGAAATTGTTTCAATTTGAGTGCCTGATGTTTATAACATAATTTTTTGATCCCTCCGTAAGACCCGTTTGCCTTATTTTATTAGAGTTAATTTGGTAGGAAGCGTGTTTGTTAGGAGCTAGTATATGATATTAAGTGTTAGGTGAATTCAAATCTTCTCTATTCGATGTTAAATAGTCATTCAGTATTGATGTAATTAGTATTTTTGTTCAAGACGTTTGATCTTGTGGCACTTAGATATCTGATAAAGGTACTTAAATACTTAATACAGAAGTTATGAACTTAAAGTATACTTACTTGGAAAAAACTGTCAAGAAAGAGAAACATGGTTAAAACGGCATTATTGATAACATTTCGAATGTGTTCAAAGTGCTGATATTAGAAGATACAATGTTGAAAATAAAATCTAAATGAAGACTGGAAATACACCAAATATGTTCAAACAATGCTGGGTTTTTATAAAGTCTCATAAGATCAAACGTTTTGCAACACTTAGCTTAATATTTCATCGTAGTAACATATATGTAAATTGTACACCAATTTTGACATGTTTAAACCCAGGGTCCAAAAACAAAACACCAAATCGCCCCTCACCCTTGGATTCTCCTGGACCATTCCATCAGCAGTAGACATTAGTGAGCCTTAGTGGAGCTTACAAAACTAGGAGACTTAATTGATATCGATAATGTATAAAATACAAGGCGTCGAAATTTTTACCGTTTGGATATTAGATGATAATAAATGATACGAGTAAACGGGTCCTGACTGGACCCCATACCAAGGATATGACAATAAGGTTTACGACTTAGAAATGCCATTAGCAGGAGCGGCTCCATAGTTTCGTTCGACTAAATCTACTGCTGTAGTCCTTGCTTGTTCCATTGCTTTGGCTTGAGACTTGGGCGTTACAATTGTGACGTGTTTAAAGCACTGCACAAATAAAAATACTGTGAAGGGTTGTATTATCTACGCGGAAGCTAAAGTATTCGAAGTTACCAAATGCTATGAGAGAAGGTTTTGCTTTCTTGTGCTCCTTTTGGCAATGACTGAATATTACGGTGATGACCAGCTTTTGCTCACCGCTTCGCCTGCTGGAAAGATTTTTATATTTCCCCGGGATAAATACGGGACCTATGTCCTTTCCAGGGTCTCAAACTATCATCATACAAAATTTCATTGAAGTAGTTATGGTAGTTTTTGAGTTTATCACGTTCAGACAAACGTGGTGGGGGACTTTGTTTTCTATCTAAGGATCAAATATATATGATATTATCTATAATGATATTTAGCAATTGCTATTTCCATTCAGCTTAATAGCATTCCAAGTATTTAGCGGGGCTTACCACTCAAAATATTACGTTGAGATGAGGCGCCCAGGTCTCAAAACGCAAGTTTCCCTAATTTGTAGCCTACATTATAATCCCGTTGGACCACGTTAAGCAATATATCTATATATTTTATAGGCCCATAATATTTCATAGTGACGTAGGCGTAGCTTACATGTAGAATTTTATATTACCGTAATAAATTATAAAGTATATTTAATATCGTATCTTTATCGATGTTTTCATGTCACAGATGTTTGAATTGTTTTGTTATTGATTAATAGATGGCGCTACTGTCTGGTGTTGAAAGTTGATTGTGATGTTGTATTATGGTCTTTAACAAAATGATGTGCATAAATACTGTTTGACAAAACATCAGAAAATATATTATGTATAATTTTTTTTTAAATTACAAGATGTTATGTATTGTTTTTTGAGAATAACAATTTCGAAGATAATCTCATAACATAGCCACTAAAAATATAATTTTTTTACAAAGCCGACATTATTTAGTTGTTTCTTTACGCCACACAAAATATTATAATATTATTTGTATACACACAAGTATTGTGTAGGTACACAAGTAAGATCCCTAAACTATTCAATGTTCAAATTAACCTTAAACAGTCAACACCAGACAAGAACATGTCAAGTTTTATTCCTTGTTATAAAACAATTTTATTTAACGCATTTTTTCACCAGTTTATCGAATTTAATACCTACATTTGGCTTTTATTACCATCGCATTTACCAACCATATAAGTAGATTAGTAGAAAAGAATCCCGACTGAAGCCGCGTTAATTATATTAAAAAAAAACTAATAAAAAAAATATCCTACGTATTTTCATTTCCATGAGCTTAAAAGTTTAATGAAAGGTTTTTGTTTTTTTTTTATATTAATCATTAAAATTGTGTGTTATGTATTATAAAACACAATTATTTTTCAATTTAACTTATACTAAAGTATGTACATGCCCCAATCAAAACTGCCTTTAAACTATCATCATAATTTCTAAACTAAGGCATTCAGTCGGGTTTCTCATTTGCCAACGAACTGTATTCAAATATATATCATAATATTCAAATAACTGACGAGAACATATCCAGTTATACACATTTTTTCGGATGAAAATTTTTGCGCACAACCCAATTATGTAAAATATATAAATGCTTTTTATGGTGGCACATTTCTACCAGATTATATGAGAACGAAAAATGTCGTTTCTTTAACAACGTAATTATACGTCAAGCGAGAACTCTGGTAGAATTGACGTATTTATCCGTCGCCGCATGAAAAGTGTTGCTAGTATACTAGTCCTTTTGGCTATTGTAAAATTTTGACAGCTGTCAAATAGCATTTATCAGTATTAATTCACGTGTAGTGTTTAATTATATAATAATTTGGTATGTGTATGCTGTACGAAACAATTTATCCGTTGTTATATGTAAACATTTCGAAATATATTCTGATGTTTTATTATATAAAATATAAATGATGTTTTATTGTATTTCCCTGAAGCATGCTTTGAGGTTATCTATTTCCCGACATTTTACGTCTTGTCTACTCCTTTTCTTTGAGATGGCAACTTCTAAGAATACTGTCAACTGGTTATTAAACCTATAAACTACCATACACGATTTTGCACTGCTCTGAAATATTTTATATTAAAGCAGTACAAGGCTGCTGAAAATAGATCTTGGAATTCAATAAATAAACAAGTCTTATTATACACACGTTTTATTTCTAATGCTTATACCTAAAACATATTTACATCTGTTAATAACGAAAGAAATTTATCGCAACTCACAAATACACACATTTTTTCACATAGACATCTTATGTTTTGAACAAATAAATAACAAAAAAATCATATACTTTTACACTTTATAACATCAATATAAATAGATTAAGAAACAAATAAGCGATAAGAAAGCATAATTGTGTTAAATAATTAAAATCAAAGCATTAATAAATGGCAAATATTTTAAAGAACAGAAAAAGTGCGATATTTAAAACATAATAGATACAATGACATGTATTTACTATAAAGGAAGCTAATAGAAAAAAAAGGTAACTAATATAAATTTGTACATCTCTTTGACAAATAATCGTCTTTACAAATTATCGTCGCAATTCAAAACGCCTCTACAACAAACGCCATCTAAAGTTTGCTTTATTTATTACAAATATAACGTGTCGCTCTTGTTGGCAGCAAGCACCGCCTGTCCATAAAATTTTGTCAACTACCTAGCGCCATCTATCCAATGAAGCCTCAAATAAGTTCGTAATCTGTATGCTTCAACATCTTCGTAGCTGATAGTAGCCTCATTCAAATCCGTACATCGCCATCTATGTGTTAGTGTTGGAAATAATGTTACTCAGAAGGTCTCGTTGTCGAACCACTGCCACATCCTCGGCTTGGTGTAATCTAACTCGTACTCTTCGCATTTCTGTCCTGTGATCCTGAAACGCGTTATATTAAATTATTAAGCATAATATTGAGTAAATAATTCGTCGTTAAGGCCCTACTACCCCCAGTAAACGGACTTGAGAATCCCTTCTATAGATTTACGAAGTAAAGAAGAAATAGAATTCCGGGCGGGTAACCTGCGATATTTAGAATCATGAATTTGATTTGTTCTAATTTTATTTACATCTGCCCTGTGTTATATACTGTCCTACTGTTGAGCACGGGCCTCTACTACTGAGAGGGATTAGGCCTTATTCCACCACGCTGGCCTAGTGCGGATTGGTAGACTACACACACACTCAAAATTCCTATAAAGAACTTGTCAGATATGCAAGTTTCCTCGCGATGTTTTCCTTCACCGTTATATCTATTTATTTTGCCATAATATAGATCATATCCTCACCTGGTTCTCCTGACACACCTGACGATTGGATGCGCGCGTCTGAAGCACTGCGGGCCTAGTACATTAAAGTATGTGAGCCCAATCTGCGCGGAGACCAGGGAGTTGGTGCGGCGGAGACACTCGCGGAACTTCATGTCGCAGCTGCAGTGGGATCTGCAAATATATTGAATTTGTTTTCTATTGTTCGTAGCTATACATTGTAGCCAGTGTAATTACTTTAGATAACAAGACTTAACATCTCACGTCTCATGATGACGAGCGCAGTGGAATGCAAAACAATACTTTGTAATTCAAAGTGTTGGTGTTTCTACTATTTATGGGCGGTCGTATCGCTTACCATCAGGCTAAAGGCAAGCTCGTGTCGGCATTCAAAGCAATAAAAGATGACATGGTTATAGTTAACGATACAAGACTAGTGCACAAATTAACACTGCTGAGGTTATTAATGAAGTCATGTACAAATTGGATGAAAGTGTATAACATAGCACGTGTAAACCAATAGAATATGACTATCACTAAAGAACCAATCGTGTGAAACGTGACGTAAACGATGTCTAACTAACTAATATAGAGTATGGCCAGGACTTGTGCCGTTTACCACCAATAGATACAAGTGTATGCGCTCTGTCTCGAGATAAAAATCTGATCAATTACTTTGAATGGATAAAAATACCTTATAAGTTATAATCTAGTATTTTGATACATTTTTATGGCAAATACATTCATTGGTTTCTGCATTCACTCCAAAAAACATCACGATAGTGATAATAAAGAATAGTGAACAAAGATAAATTTAAAATAAAAATTTTATATTAAAATTGCCTCATATGTCAACATACAAACCACTTTAGAAATCAAGAGAATAATCTAATTCAATACGATAGAGTAAGTGGACAACGCCCAAAGCACAAATACCGTATAAGGGCACAAGCAAGCGAACAAGATCTATAAGGTTAGAGAACGGCATTCGAAGGTTTCTAATATCAGGCGTTGATATTTATTCAAAGGTATTTAGTTTAATAATACGTGGTATCAAGGCTAGTCAGCCTTTCGACCAGGCGTGATTGAATTAGGTTATGTTTGGGTTAAACCATAGAGCATTTATAAATCCAATACAAAATGCAGTCAGAAATGTACATTTTTATGTACAAATGTGCGCAGTGAAAATGCGCAGAGAACTCCTCAAACATACCTCTTTAAGGCTTTATTCTATGTGACAGTGTAAACTCATAAAACAGGCTTATTACCTTAACTTTATGATATTAGCGTGGAATGGTATTCCGTATGGCAATTTATATTGTCATAAACGCGAAGACGTGCGTCACATGCTTCTTAGGAACTAAAAATACGTGTTAGCAAAGGGAATCAGGGCCCCTGCTCATATGAGGCGACTTACACCCGGTCCCAGCTAATAATCTTATTCGTTAACGTCGATTTTATAACGTAATGAATGATCAAAACAAAGTTTAACATGCTTACAGATGAGTTATTTTGATTGGTTAATTCTTACAATAAATAACATTTGAAATTAGGAAATTAAAGATCAGGAAGTCCACATCATCATCATAATTCGTGAGTGTTAAATATGCTAACTATTTGTTATTGCGGAACCAATATTTACAATAATAATATAGCGTAGTCATTATTAGTTAATTTACACCAAAAGTCGTGTTCTTTGATGTGGTAAGACCATACTAATTGACTCATATTTAAATTCCGTGTGGTGATCGACAGTCATTTGTTAACAACTTTATAATCTATACTTATAATAAATCTGTAGAGAGGTCAATTCTGTACATGAAATATATTTCCAAAATAACTATCAGGGGGTGATTAGGGATCGATACTGATGCCAAAAATGCAATTAGTAAAATTTTTGTCTGTCTGTCTGTATAACCGTTATAGAAACAAAAACTACTCGACGGATTTTAACGAAACTTGGTACAATTATTTGTCATACTCCTGTGCTGGTTATAGTATACTTTTCATCACGCTACAATTAATAGGAGCAGAGCAGTGAAGGGAAATGTTGGGAAAACGGGAGAAGCTACTCCATTTTTTAAGCTTCCGTCGCGTGTGCAACCTTAATGGTTAAAGCTACATAGAAATCATGTATGACGGAAATGTTCTCCTTAAAATTATGTAAAAATTATCCCACGACAGCATATGTCTATCTTTTATGGTTGACTCACAATGACACGTGTAACTCCCGATAGCTTAGCAGTTCGAAGCTTTCTCATTATATTTGTTTACTAATCTTAGGAACTATCGGTCCAAACTGAAAAATTCTTTTTGCGTTGGATAGCCCTTTATTTGTGGATTGCTATAGGCTATATATCATCACGCTATACCCAATAGGAGCGGAGCAGCAATGGCTAATCTCTGGAACTACCGGTCCAAACTGAAAAATTATTTTTGCGTTGGATAGCCCTTTGTTCGTGGAGTGCTCTAAGTTATATATCATCACGCTATGACCAATAGGAGCGGAGCAGTAATGGCTAATCTAAGGAACTACCAGTTTGAACTGAAAAATTCGTTTTGTGTTGGATAGCCCTTTATTTGTGGGGTGCTATAGGTGCTGTATATCATCACGCTATGACCAATAGGAGCGGAGCAGTAATGAAACATGTTACAAATACGGGGACAATTTATTCGTTTTGAGAGCTTCCGTTGCGTGCGCTGCGTAAACGGTTAAAGTTATGCAACAATGATGTATGTCGGGATTATTCCTCTTAAAAAGTTCTAATAAAATATATTATAAAACAAAGTCCCCCGCTGCATCCGTTTGCCTGAACGTCTTAAACTCAAAAACTACCCAACGTATTTAGATAAAATTTGGTATGGAGACAGTTTGAAACCCTGGGAAGAACATAGGCTCCCGGGAAACTACTACTTTTATAATGGAAAACTTTAGCTTGAAAAACTTTATAACGCGGGCGGAGCCGCGAGCAAAAGCTAGTATACAAATAAATATCTAGTACCTATTTTTTTTACGTGCACGCCAAAATATCCCCTCTGCACTTGATGTTAAGTGGAATGGGGTCCAATGGCATTTCGACTGACGAAAAATAATTACCCTTTGGTAGTTGACACAATTATAGGGGCCTGTTGGAACTCGATATATACCGGCTCATCCCGGAACGTCAGCCACAGTGACGGGTTTTAACACCTTGTGTACGGTGGTCGCTATCCGGACGGATATAAAATATATCCTACCAACAGCACATCCTATCTAAATTACGAATAATAAAATATATGTAAGTATCCGTATAATGTAAGTTAATGTTTTGGTGTTTCTCTACTGTTTTAGGAGATACTATTAGCCAACAAAAGATTAGTGCCGCCGATTCCGAAATGTTTTAACTTTAATGGACTAAAGCACAATTTATTTGAAGTTTACGCGCGCGCAATGTTCACAAAACGTAAAGAATACTATAACGCAAATATTTATGGCACTAATGAGAAAGGCTCCCAGTAACCGCCTTATTACTCGTAAACAATGGTATTTCAGAACTTCATTAAAGCCATGCAGCGCTCGGTATTCTGACTCTTGATATATTATGTATAATATATTATGTATTATGGATATAGATCCTTAATCTTATAATGCCTAGTACTTAGACTATCTATAACTTTCAAATCACATAATAGTGTTAAACAAAGCCGACGTCAGGGTAGGTTAGGGAATAGCATCTCTTTTCTTCTAGATTCATACAAAAGTATGTATTTACGTTGATTTAATGGAATAAAGTACCTATATGAAATTTCTGCTTTAACCTCCCTCCAATATCAAAATGTAAAATTTGTCCCTATTTCTAAGTTGAATGCTGGCTACACCCATGTTTACTACTGCTTAGAGGTAGAAATGGACAGTGCGGTAGGAACTACCCAGCCGAGCCCTTACCTACAAGAAACCTATCACTTAATGAAATTACCACCGCTGCCAGGGTCATGGAAACTAAAACTACTACTTAAATATCAAAAGTTAAATAATACCGAAGATAGTATGCTTAGATAATCAGTTATGCGCGCTTGCGTAACCGCTCGGCTGCGCCGGCGCCGCGGAGAAAGCGAAACAGATTCACTTACATCTCTTGTTACTCGCTTTTTATTTCATTATGTTTTTTTTTGCTTTTATTGTTATCAAATTGAAGAGTATTTGCATTTTCCTGGTGAGTATACAAAATAGTTAGGTAGCAATGTTGTTTTTTCTTTTTTCCTACGTCAGATAATTTTTATTACGAAAAATTTGTAAAATTGAATAGCGAGATACCATGAAACATAGATGCAAAAAATAATCTATAGCTACTAATATAATATTCCGAACGCCACTCGTCATCTATGGACAAAAACTTCTAGACGCGAGTATTTTCTACGACAAGGGGACTTTTATACGGAACACACAGTGGAGTGAGTCTCTATGCAAACAAGTGTTTAATTAAAGACTACAAGAAGACTGAGTTTTTAGTATCGACAGCCTCAATACAGTGCTCACAGAAAAACCCACATCCAGCGATCCCAAAATATAAAGTTGAAGAGTTTGTTTGTTTTTTAAACGCCATACTCTCAGAAAATACTAAACCGATTCTAAAGTATTTTTCACTAATAGGAAATTATATTACTTTTGAGTGCTATAGGCTATTTTTATCGCGAATAATTTGTCCCAAGTATACTGTTTCACGCTAGCGGAATCGCGGGCAAAAACTAATTAATCAATAAAGTAGATTCTAAACAATGTTGCCAACATAGTACGCTTCCTGCAATTAATGGAATAGATTGTTTTACCGTCGACCTGTCACGGACCATCACAGCTTGCGACAGGCGACCAGCCACGCAAATTGTTCTGTTAATAAGCCGTTTCAATACCCTCAAAGTAAAAAATCAATACTAATATTATGTGGAAGATTCAAAGACAATAAACAGTTATAGACTGGACATAAGTACCAAAGTTCGCCAAAAGTCATTACCAATTATTATCGGCAGTATAATGAGATGCGCGCTGCCGGAAGAAAAAATACTTTATGTATTACTTTTTTGTTCTTTTTTACCTTGTTATAAATGTTTGTGTGTTTCCCAATATATTGTACAAACACATGTGTCTTTCTTTCTATTGTCACAGCTTCCTTAGATATTAATATAAAAATAACATATTAACAAAAAATATGTAAATATGCGCATTAAAACCATGCATATTACGATATAGAAAAATATCAAATATTTTACATCGATGTTCCATCAATCCCTTTCCTATCTATGTGGACAATCTCATCCTAATTCGTTCAGCAGTTTTTTATTTAGTTTTTAACATCAAAAATACTTCAAAAATTTTCGCACTTACAATTTATAAGACTCAAGATTAATCATAACCAACCAATAGGAACTAAATGTAGTTGTCACTATTGAGTAATGGGAAATTCGCCGCTAGTTTGCCGTGAAACCATTGGCCGGGCGCAGCTGTGATCACGATTTATATCAAAACGTGATCTGTAACTTCGAGGGTGTCAGGGCCTTAGAAACCTTTACCACTATAGGGCGTTACAAAAAATGATCAGCGAAATTTATAAAGTCGACAGGTCGAACAAGCCACTCGTGTGACGATTCCATATATATGTTTCATATTGATTCTATATATACGATCCTGACTATGAATTATAATTGTGTCGCATTATAATACGTTCTTTATCATGAAACAGATCGCTGACTCACTATAACAAGGTTGTTGTATTTTATATTTTCTGCACAAATTAAGTTATATATACAATATATCACATGGTTCGATGTATTGTTTAGTAAAAATTTAAAAAATCCTGAAAGATATGTAAAGATGGTACCATGAATTCTCGTCTTTTCAAATCTTTACAAACGTGATAATTTTAAATTCAATATTTCCAAGATAAATAAAAAATAACATAGAACTTTTTTATAGCCAACGAGATGTAAAGTGACTAGTAAAGCCTGACCAAGGAATTAAAACCTTACTTTGAAGACGCCACTTGATTTTTCGTTTTAAAATTGTCATTACAAAAAAAATACGCCTTTTACCACAACATGGCGAGGCGTATTATTATGCCGGTCAGGCTATAATTATGATAAATTGAATAATTTGTTTTTATATATCAGTTATGTCAACTCTGCTTCGTCGACTATGTATTGCAATTTACACATTAAATCGGCCAGCGAACAATTTTGTATCTCTAAGTGGTCTACATAATTATGCCAGCCTGTGTAACCACTAACACTCCATTGAAATTCTACATAATTCGGATATTATCTTACTAATATTATAAATGCAAATATTTTGATGTTTGTAAGAAGTAAACGCAGATACAGCTGAACGAATATGGTTGAAATTTTCCACATGGTTAGACTATGTCTGAATTAATATAAGTATTTGAATTTAATCTGATTATTTATTCTTATTAATTAGGAAACGGCGATAGCTTAGTTGGGTGTGGAACGGACTGCCGAGACGAATGTCCGCAGGTTCAAATCCCAAGGGCACACACCTCTGACTTTTCTAAAAAATCATGTGTGTATTCTTTGTGAATTTATCGTTCGCTTTAACGGTGAAGGAAAACATCGTGAGGAAACCTGCACATCTAAGAAGTTCTCTATAGGAATTTCGAAGGTGTGTGAAGTCTACCAATCCGCACTAGGCCAGCGTGGTGGACTAAGGCCTAATCCCTCTCAGTAGTAGAGGAGGCCCGTGCTCAGCAGTGGGCAAGTATATAATACAGGGCTGATATTATTATTGTTGGAGATTGTAACCTTCGTCGTGACTTATTATTTTTTATATGTTCTATTTTTAGAACTAATTGTATTTTGTTTGCCATAGTTACTTCTCTTTAGTCCGAAATAAACACTCATGTCAATAACATCTTTTTACTAACTTTATTTAATTACTAAGAACATATACCATATTTACAACACGTTATCAGCACGAACGCTTAGTTCTTAGTTTTTTTTTTTTCACATTTTTTGGTAAAATAAAGTTGAATATATTTTTTGTGTGACTAGGAAATAGTAATAGTCTGAAAATGTCACATGAATCTGGAGATGTTTCGAGTGTGAAAAATTCCCCTGCGTCGATCACATCTTTTCCATTTCCTTGTTTGAGGATAAAAGATGGATATCCAACTTGGAAGTTCAAGATGCGAAATTACCTTATCCATGAGGATTTATGGGAAACAATTAGTGGATACCGAGATGGAGACACAACCCCTGCCTCTACAAAGGTACGCAAAGACGCAAAGGCATTAGCAAAGATATGCTTATCAGTAGAAGGTGCAGCGATAACCCATATAAGATGTGCGAAAACTGCATCTGAGGCATGGACTTGTTTGCAAAAAGCCTTTGAAGATAAGGGAATAGGACGAAGATTATTTTTGGAGCGTAGACTGTACAGGTTGAGTCTATCAGAGTTCAAAAATATTGAACTATATATTAACGCAGTTATGTCAACCGCACAGGATCTTGCGGATATTGATGTAGTCATAGAGGACAAGTCTATTGCTGCAATACTTTTGGGAGGTCTAACTCCAAGGTATGAACCTCTCATTATGGCTTTAGAAAATTGCAATGTAGACGTGACTACAGAGTTGGTGAAAACAAAACTGCTTAATGAAATGTCCAAAGATGTGGCTACATCATTAGACTCTGTCTTTCATGCGAAGAAGAAGCCTAAGTCAATGAAGAAGAATATAGTTTGTTATGAGTGCAAGACACCTGGACATAAGAGACCAGACTGTCCACAGAGAAACAAGAAGGAGAAAGGCAATGCGCGTAAATACCAATGATACGATATTTACAAGTCTTAATACTTCTGGAAACCCAAGAAAGGACATAATTTATGTAGATTCAGGTTGTACTAGACACATGACTTCTAGACGGGACTGGTTTCAGAATATCTCGATACAGAATCAAGGTACTGTTACTGTCGCAAATGGAGAACAGATTAAGTGCTGCGGAATTGGAAATATTTCAATAAACACGCCCGAGAACGTGGTCAACAATATTAGTGATGTTGCTTATATACCAGATTTGAAAGCTAGTTTGTTATCTGTATATAAAACTGTTGAAAAGGGTTTTATTTGTGTTTTTGATAAAAATGGATGTAACTTTTATAAATCTGATACTTTTAATTTTACAGGTGAATCTGTTGCTCATGCCTCGCCCTGTGGTGGACTGTACGTTTTAGATGGTACTGTAAATGTTTCCGAGAATGTGGCGGATAATTTTTGACACAAGATGTGCACTCTGGCTGTCAGGATAGTTATCAAATTTGGCATAAGAGGTTAGGACATTTGTGTCGTATAGGCATGAACCAACTGAAAAATCACAAGGTAGGTATAAAGTATACAGGAGTAGATAAAACTAGTTGTATCGCTTGTGTGGAAGGTAAACAAGCAAGAAAACCTTTCAAAAGGTTAGCGTTTAATAGGGCTACTTCCCCTTTGGAACTGATCCATATGGATTTGATGGGACCGGTGTCTACAACTTCTTTTCAAGGAAATAGATATATGTTGACAATAGTAGACGATTATACGCGAAAAGTGTTTGCTTATTTTATTTCTTCTAAAACAGAAGTCAAAGATATATTTTGTGTGTTTCAATGTTTTGTTGAAAATCAGTTAGATAAAACAATTAAAGCAATTAGGACTGATGGAGGTAAGGAGTTCGTGAATAAAGAGTTTGTTGATTATCTTGCTTCAAAAGGTATAGAACATCAAACAACGACGCCTTATAGTCCTCAGCAAGTTGGAGTAGCGGAACGCACCCATCGTTCGGTTACAGAAAAGGCAAGAACGTTGCTAGCTGAAAGTTCACTACCGAAAGCATTCTGGGAAGATGCATTCCAAGTTGCCATTTACCTTAAGAATAGGTCTCCTCATCGAGCCTTAGGTGGACAAATTCCTTATGACAAATGGTATGGACGAAAAGGTGATCTTAGCCATCTAAAAGTATTTGGTTGTAGAGCTCTAGTCCATATACCTTCGTGTCACAGGAAGAAATTAGATGTCAAGGCACAGGAAGCAATTTTCGTCGGTTATTCTGAAAATCCAGGCACTTATATTTTTAGGGACCCTGCTAACCCACGAAAAGTTATTATATCCAGAGATGCAACCTTTTTGAAAATTGCTTTACAGCGCTAAAGCAGAAGCAATCTGAGTCTGTCGCACAGTCAGAATCTATATTGTTATTTGATGAGCAAAAGAGATTGAGTCTGAGTTTGATCATGACTGTCAATTCTATGACTGTGATGAGAATATCAGCCCGGCGGCTGAAGCAACTTTACCAGTAAATCTAGAAAGTGCAAAAGAGTCAGTGACTCTGGAAGAGCGAGAGTCTCTCAGTGACTTAAGGCTGCCTAGTGTGGAAGAAGAGACAGCGAATTTGGAACAGGAATCGCACCCTGAGCGCAGATACCCTTCCAGAGACAGAAAAACAACAAATTTTTATAAAGCTTACAATACGTCAATGGTAGATTCTAATGAACTTACGACATATTACGAAGCTACTCATGCCGATGATGCTGATAAGTGGCACCATAATATGGCTGGTGAGTATAGTTCTTTAATGAAACTCCATACATGGAATTTAGTAGATAAGCCTAAAAAAAGGTTATGCCATGTAAATGGATTTACAAAATTAAACTACCAAACTCTATGGTAAAGAACTTATGATATTGGGAATTTTGTTGATGACATAATAGTCTTCTTTAAATCTAATTTGACATTTGACACTGTCAAGAATTTGAATTTTTGAGAAGATTTGTCGAGATATTTTTCATTAAAAGATCTCTGAATTATATTCTTTCTATATTAGAAAAGTTTAATATGAAGGAGTGTAAGACCGTGGATACTCCATTAGTTTAAAATAATATGGCAAGAAGAACGGATGGTCAAGTCATAAGAATGAAGAACCATTTAAAGGGTTTTTGTGACGCAGACTGGGCAAACTGTCCAATCGACAGAAGGTCATACACCGGTTATGTTTACAAGTTAAGTGGAGGTCCAGTATCATGGGAATCCAAGAAGCAACCTACTTGCGTTAAGTTCGGCCGAGTCAGAATATATGGCATTAGCGTCTGCCACGAAGGAAGCGTGTTACTTACGTCGGTTTATATACGAGATAACAGGTATACTTTGTTCAGTTAACTTAGCTTCTGACAGCCAAAGTGCCATTAATCTTGTTCGAAATCCTGTACACCACAGCAGGACAAAGCATATAGATACTAGGTTTCACTTTATTAGGGAAAAGGTATCTAATAATATTGTTAAGTTAGAATATATAAAAAGTAACGATATGTCTTCTGATGTACTAACGAAGGCCCTCGGACCTCTAGCACACAAACGATGTGTAGTTAACTTAGGTTTAGAAACTTAATTATTTTATTTGTTTTTGTTTCTGTCACAACTGCGATTAAGGGCGGCTGTTGGAGATTGTAACCTTCGTCGTGACTTATTATTTTTTATATGTTCTATTTTTAGAACTAATTGTATTTTGTTTGCCATAGTTACTTCTCTTTAGTCCGAAATAAACACTCATGTCAATAACATCTTTTTACTAACTTTATTTAATTACTAAGAACATATACCATATTTACAACAATTATTATTATTTAAATACGAAGCACTGACGTCGCGTAGACGGTGCTATGGATCGCTACATTCATTTAGGGCTCTTTGATATCTAGTTTTACCATAAAAAGCCCTAAAATACAAACATGGCAATTTAGACCTTAAAAACATATCGAAAGGCATGAGCAGTACTATTAAGCCGAGGGTCATTTTTGAAAGTAGTTACATTACCTTATTACATAAGTTTACAATTAAATTATTAAACACCGGAAAATTTTATGAATAGACCGTTTCCGCTTCCATTTAAGTATATAATTTGTAAAGTTATTTAAAATGACAAAAATTAATTATGCAATCTGTTTACTCATTACTTATAGCATGGCTGGGTAGTTTTCACTGCATTCAGCTAATTATACATTAATACGTGAAGAAAAAACTTTGTACCCTGTTTTAAGCACATTTGCTGATGGTTGGATATATTTTATATCCGCCCGAATAGCGACCACCGTACCACTATGACGAGTTTTACCGTGATAAAACCTGCCATAGTGGCCCACGTAAGTGCCTCGCGTTCCGGGATCAGCCTGTGTATATCCGGTTCCAACAGGCCAGTATGATATACCAACAGTAAATGATGTTAAAATACCTCTTTAGTTCATTATATTTCTCTCGCTTTGCTATGAAGGAAAGTAAACAATTAATAATACGAACTGATATAACTCTCTGTCTTTCTAGTCGATTAATTTCGTTGCGGGATAATTACAAATAAGTCTACCAAGACTCTCTGAACTTCACCAGTCAGCGTCATAAAATGCTTGCCACTGTTGACCGTGACTTCAAGGAGTTGTAGTGTGTCATGATGAGAATTATCTACCAACAAATATGTTCTAAAGAAATATTTTTACCTAGTAAATAGCCCAGTGTTGGTAAGTCCGTATTTGGTCTCTCCAGCCTTGATGTAGAGTTTGCAGGCATCATGCTGCCGGCAACAGGTATCAGTGAAGAAGAAGAGGCCCAAGTCGCTGGACCGCGCTGTAGCAGAGCGTCCGTCGCCGCACCATACTGTACCTGGTTGAAATGATATTTTCATTATTGAATCAGAATACTTTAATTGCATATGAATGAATGAATGAATCCCTCCTAGCCGAATTGCGGCCACGGCGTCCAATTTCAACGGAGATCAGCCAGGTACGCAGGATATACTATAGTGCACAAGTGAAAAATTGCATATAATATAAACATAAAATTTTAATGTAAGTTTCTTTGTATCCTTTTTTTTATTTTGCAGAGAAAGTGCCTTATTACCGCTCAGTCTTCGCAGAGGGCGACTGAACGGTTAAGTTGGGGTCACTGTGCCTTACTACCCGGCTTTGTGCAGCCTGAATTTGATGTAGACCTTAGGGCTGTTGAGGTTTACATAGACAAATACAAATCCTCTTTTATAATGTAATGTTAACTGGCCGCGTAATATTATGTATCTTTTTGAATTATTGTATTTGGAATGAAATAACAATGTACTGTTACTAAGCAATGTGTGCTAGTCTAATACGGTTGTCTAACGTGTTAACTCTATTAAAATATAAGTTCCTATTCTACGAAAAACCTGGTTTACTTTCCACACTTACTCTGCAAGGGCGACTCGAAGCCCAACAAGGGCGACCGCCGGGCCGATTTCCTAAGTCTATATACAACATACGGTATATCAACTAAAACTCCGCGGTGGCCCTCTTCGACGCATTAGGGACGGCTGCAGGCTTCCTCCAACGGAATGGACTAACTTGTCATCCGCAGCCACCCCTACGTTACATCATTTTATTTTATCAATTTAATTGGATGCAGTTCAGTTTTAACCGGTCTGGAAATCTTGAAGAATTCGTTCAGCAGCATAGTGAAAACGAATTTGACTCTCACTTTCATAGTAAAATCATGACTTGAAAATTGTCACGCCTTTTGCAACAAAAGCTTTGATTTAAATGTATTCTGACACGTACATTTTCGAAAGACATAATGTAACACGAACTCTAAGATTATTCACTTAGAGTCGATTTCTATGTTGATGTTTTATGATTGACAAATTCCCCTAGCTTACAGCGGCCCTATTTAGAACTACGCGACGAACATCCCCGTTATATGAATACAAATTTAAATATTAACAGAACGTTGCCGCCATTTTAAGTTATTTGTTGGACTCTACAGCTGACAGGGTCTGCGCGTCACCTTTGATTCAGCATCGTTTTACTGCATACAATATTTTTATTTAAATAAAGATACAGTTTGAACCGGATAACTCAAATTATCATATGATATTTAAAGTTCAAATTCAATTCAAAGTAACATAATGGTTGTATCAATAAATATTTATTAAGATTTAACCTTTACTTAAACACGATAAATCTAGTGTTAATGCCAAGGCAATACTTTCAAATATAGTTACATCCCTGTACTGTTGAAGGGCAGACAGAAATGCAAATCTCCACAGCTAACAATATAATAGTACTATATAATAGTACTATAACAATATAATATACTATAATAGTACTGTACCATGACAGGAAACCTATCATAATATTACCACGTCAGACACAAATCTCGTCTCGAACAAGCTAATTTTAAACAGGTCCTTACTTTAGGTTCTTTGGCTAGCAATCTGAATTCTGATGCAGCCTACATGGGCTATAGACCAAGAGGTTTTGGGAATTCCAGGTAGTAACACTGTGTTTTTCTAACACATTTTACCGTCAACTAGATCCCACGAAAAGAGAACGGCGGCGACTCGTAAACGTAAACCATACAGTAAACGTTTTGCACCAACCCTATACGGATAAAAAACCCAACCACCTACCTGGATAAATAGCCTGCACCCGATCTTTAAAGGCGTCGACGACGGAGTTAGCGACGTTGGCGACGCTGGTCACTCCTGATGCAAGGCTGGAGACAAACCCTCGGTCGGTGTCCAGAGAGCCGATGTCGCGGACACCAGCCATCAACTGGCTGAGCGGTCTGTAGATACCGGTTGATATACTCTTGATAATGCCTCGGGTGAACTGGCCTGTGGAATAGATACAGTCATGCCTTTAACACATAGTAGTTTGTCGAGGATCCTCGGGTCTACACACACATCAAGCCGGCATTCCCGAAGAGGTCAAGGGCTGCAATCAAGACACCCACTTTTCATATATGTTCCGTCCCATGACGAGATGTGGTTAGATTAATTCTATGAAAATTGTGTAATACCAGGTGGTGCTTACAATTTAAACTATTGGTAGTGGAAATATTTATAGATGATCGTGACGCCTATCATCAGGAAGGTAATATCAGTCTTTAAGTAGCAGAAAAAATCAATCAAGACTGATTAAGCCATGAATTTGTCCAGTTTGACAAATTTAACGCATATAAATAAGTACTTGTTTCTATTATCTACTTTCAACTATTTAACAATGTCTATTGCGGTCGGTGACCGAAACCAGCCAGAAAATTGATTGAGGTCGCGTTTATTGAAACAAGACTTGGGTAATGGTTAACTGCGAGTGGGTAAATAGAGTTACTGGTGGTAGGTCTCTCATATGTGGGAGCCTGGGTAGGTACCACCGCAATGTCTATTTCTGCCAAGCAGCAATGTGTAGTCAATGTTCTGGTTTGAAAGACCTTATATCCAGTGTAACTACTGAACATAACAAGTCTTAACATCTCATGTCTCAGGATGGCGAGCGCAGTGGAATACAAAACAATACTTTGTAATTCAATGTGTTGGAAGGTGTTACTACTGTCTATGGGCGGTCGTATTACTAATCAAAAACAAATTGACGTACGAACTACGTACGTACGAAATTTACACAATCTCGGATAATAAACATGCAAATGTTGTAAATGAATAAACTCAACGTTTTCTCGTGAATGTACAATTATAAATATTTTTACATAATACATAATATATGTTAGCAAATTTGCACGTAAATATATGTAATACTAGAGTAATAATTATACTTATACATATTTATCATTTGCTATTTCGTTTAGTGATGTTAATAACCTTGCCATTAGCTTTAATATTGACTGAATAACAGATAGAAAACAACTCTAACCCAATCTAGCCTTACCCGTGTATAAAATTTGGCCTTCTTTCATATACATACGAATCAATTAAATAATTTCACCTTCTTTGAAATAAATCTACATAGTTTACAAATGTTATCACGACTTTGCGTGAATTTTTTTTCTAATGTTTCGAAGAGTTTATAGCTGTGATTGTCACGAGGCGGACTCTTTGGTCGTCCAGAAAAAAAATACCGTAGGTACCTTCATTTAAGATATATAAAAAATTGAAAATTAGTATTATTTCTAAGTCGAACATTCGCAGCAACATAAGAAGCCATTTACTTTCCTTATTTATAAACTATGATCACACTTACCAATTCCGCCATTTTCCTCTCTACTCCTTAACCTCTCCGCCTCTAAAGCCTCATTCTGCCTCTGCATCCTTTTAAATAAATCATAAATACTCTTTGGCACAACTCTCTCTGCTACTGTCTCCACTACACTCTCCACCACACTGCCTGCCAATCCGAAAATCACAGATATAGCGTCGTTTCTAGGAGCAGTTGTTGGCACTACATCTTTAGTATCATAATAATCTTCTGGAACGTCTATCTGATCTTCTGTATCTAACTCTGTGTATATTGGAACATCTTCATCTCGTTCTGTGCTTGAGAAGTCCGCTCTGCTGTTATTCGCGCGGTTTTGGGTGGAGTTTGTGTTAAAACTTATTACGGATTCATTGGTCTGGATGTTTGTATTGTTTAGAATTTCTATAGATTCGTTATCGATTTTAGATCTTAATTTAGCAAATTTGCCTCTTGTAGTGTTCTTTACTTCAGTTGTAGTAGTTTCTAGACTAATAGAGTCAATAGTTGTAGTTTTTTCTGTAGCTGTGTTCTCAGTTATCAATACTGTAGTTGTTTCTCGCTTTATCGCTTTAACGCTCAATATGTCTGTTTCATTCGTTTTATTTCTATCTAAAGGGATTACTGTATATTTCTGGTCAAACTTTTCTTCAACACTTACAGTGGTTGTAAAGTCGGTTGTAGTTTCGGCATTTTCGGTGGATGTAGGAAGAGTAACTGTTTGTTTGATTTCTATTTTTGGCACTTTATGTGTTGTTGACAGTGGAATGACTGACAAATCTGGCTCTGTAGTACTTTCTATAATACTTATTAATGCATCTTGTGTCGTACTTATTAGTTCTAGTGGTATCACACTGTAATCTTGAGTAGTTGTTTCATCTATCATTTGTACATTTGTATCATCATTATTATCTTTATTTTCCTTAATTACTGTGTATTTAAGAGTTTCTTTATCATAACTCTCGTCATGCCATGGCACTGTGCCGTATTTTTTATTAAACTTAGTGGAATAATCTTCGTCGAATTCTATGATGTTGTTATCTACAAGTTCTTCTGCGATGGGAATCGGTTTTTCGGTTTTCTTAACTGTTTTCGTATGGATCGGTAACGTGTATATCACTAAAGTTAGGAGAATGATGCTTGCAAGTATTTTATACAGTTTTTTGCGGACCGGATGATACATTTTTGCGTAGTTCATCTGAAACAAAAATATAATAATTAACATAACATTGTCAATATAATATTCATGTCATATGATATATTCATATATGACAAAATATCTTTATCTCTTTTTTTGCCTGCTCTTATGTCACCAATGTGTTGACGGCCTAAGTCGACGCAACACATTTTTTCAAAGTTGGAACAAAAAAATTGCAATCTAATATAAAGAACATACGTACTTCGGGTATTAAACAAAACAAACCAGCTAGCCAAATTTTATACGTTAATTTCTTCTGCACGTATAACGGAAAACTAGACTAGTGTTGCAAGCTCATTACATACATTTTGCATATTGCTTGGATTTTGGTCGTGGACACGTTTCTTAATCTTACTACGTTTATCCTTGACGAATTAGTTTCTATTTTGACCTCAAGAAAAACAAGTATTTAACTAGATATTTGTATGGCAATTTTAGAAGCAAATATTACTGGCTATTTCTTGTCAAACAGAATATCTCAGGGACATTTTCAAAGACTATTTGAATAAACAATCGACGAAGTACTGCGATTGTACCCGAGTAAAATCAGTTATGAATCGGCATTTTTTTAAACAGTGTTTCTTGTTTCCTAGGTTCGAATCCCGGGTCGGGCAAAGTGATATTTGGGTTTTTCTGCTCAGTATCAGCCTGGAGTCCGAAATTTGTGCCCGATTTGGCGATAGGCTCGCCCCCATCACATCATGGGACGGAACACACTTAGCGAAAAGTGGGTGCCTGGTTGCGCCTCTGCATACCCTTTCGGGGATAAATGCGTGATGTTGTATGTGTGTGTGTTTCTTAAAAAGCAATGACGAATGATCCCTTCTCCCTATAATATGATTTCTACTAACTTATATGTGAACTTTTGTCAATACGTTACCACATTTTTGGAGCAAAAGATGACGAAAACCGAGCGCATGAATCCCAAACTCCTACAACACCAAAAACCATTTCGGGTTAATCTTCCATTTCAAATGTTTCAAGAGATTGTTCTTATACTGGTTAAGTGAACAATAGAAAATATCCATGATTACCCTAAAGTTGTGTAACTGAAGAGGCATCAGGGCAGCCAGCGTGTCAGTTACGTCACAAATTGTCACTACATTAGCCGCCACCGACCCGCGCAGTAATCATACCGGTTTCATGCTCATCTGTTTTGTTACACTGATACGCTAAATATACTGCAATTCTTACGTACTGGTTTATAACTTGCTGTATTATATGATTTGGACATCAAACATACATACACTATATCCAGGGTTGGGAAGAAAGTATTAGTTATTCCTCAACAAGAGACTGTTTCTCTGACTATAGAACTATATTTTTTTTTTCCATGGCGTAAATTCTTTTTTTACTGGTAGTTTTGGGGATTCGTTCTGTTCTATTTACATTACCTAACACATTACTATATTTTGTTTTTAAATAAAAATAGTTAAAATACAGTATGTACTTTGTATTTGATATTTATTTATTTATTTATTAGCACTGCCACATTGTACATATAATAACAGTTACACATAGTTACACTAGTTTTAAACAATAATTATAGTCGCTGATATGTACAACAAGTACGGCGTACATAACATTCGCCACAGCACTCAGCGAGTAGCATATTTTTATGGGGCCTCAATACGGTACACATAATATTAATAATAATGAACAATTTTTTAAACTACAGATACAATATAAAAAAACAAAAACAAAAACTTAACTTCTATGACAAAAAAATAAAAAATAATATGAGATAAACCATGTAATTGTGAGGGTTATGAAAGTAATTCGTAAATCTTGCGTTTAAAGATCGGGTAAGAGTCATGGAACACGTCTAATTCCTTACAATCTATTAAAAACTGATTGTACTGGTTGCAGATTCTAGTACAGGGCGATTGAAGACCCAAGTTAGTTTTAGAAAATGGAGTATAAAGAATGTTGCGCGTTGGAGTTCGTGGGTGATTTCGCGGAACTGAAAGGCTGAAACGTTCGAGTATATGGTTACAATTAGTTTTACCGTTTATAATCTTATGAAGCTGACACATGTTCTGGAGTTTACGACGATTAGTGAGCGATAACATTTTAAATTTATTCAAATTCGTTTCAAATTTATTATATTTTTAATACACGACTTAAAAATATTTTTATTTGTAATTTAAATACATGCGAGAGAGTATTGTCTATTTTGTATTTTAATTAAAGCAAAGCATTTATTTTGCCCAGCTCTGCTTATATATTCATCCCTAAAGGGATCGGTAGAGATACAACTACTGCACCCACTTTACACCATACTTATTCTGTCCCGTTATGTTATTTGGCCGGGGCGAACCTATCATCATAATGAATAAAAATTCTAAATTCTAAAAATCCAATAAAAACAAGACGGAGTCGTTATGCTTTTTAGTATAATACCTACAATTAAAACGATGTTCTAGCGAATTTTGATATTGACCCTATGACCTAGATTTATTGAAGTAGGTACATATGTTTTCGTGCAATTAGCAGTCTGCGCAGCGCCTTAGGGATTGCGAAAGTTTCACAAAGTTAATCCCATTATAAGAACCTTGTGGTCTGAGAAACGGACGGAGTTGTCGCAACTAAACCGTGGGAACTTGAAATTTACATTTCAATGTTTCCCGCCATATCGTTCGTGGAATAATTCGTTTACAATAAAATATATAATAATAATAATAATATCAGCCTTGTATTACATACTTGCCCACTGCTGAGCACGGGCCTCCTCTGCTACTGAGAGGGATTAGGCTTTAGTCCACCACGCTGGCCTAGTGCGGATTGGTAGACTTCACACACCTTCGAAATTCCTATAGAGAACTTCTCAGATGTGCAGGTTTCCTCACGATGTTTTCCTTCACCGTTAAAGCGAACGATAAATTCACAAAGAATACACACATATTTTTTTAGAAAAGTCAGAGGTGTGTGCCCTTGGGATTTGAACCTGCGGACATTCGTCTCGGCAGTCCGTACCATAACCAACTAGGCTATCGCCGCTTTTACAATAAAATACTATTGTAAATATGATTTTGTTAATATTTCTTTGCAAGATATATACTCATGTAATTTTGTGATGACATGATTAAAAAATGCGTGTGCGTGTGCGTGTGCGTGGATGTGTGTGTGTGTGTGTGTGTGTGTAATACACAAAGTGCTAAAACCCGCCATAGTGTCCCAAATAAGTATGTCGCGTTTCGGGATCAGCCTGTGTGCATCTGGTTCTTACAGCCCGGAATAATTGTATCGACTATCGAGAGATAATCATCTCTTGTCACTCGTCATTCTGTTGGACCCCACTGCACTAACCATCAGGTGCTGGGTCACTTTCCAGTGACCATATAAAATTTACAGTTCGTAACAATAGTTCATAACGCACCTTGTCGCGTTTATAACAACTGAAATTGGCATACAGAATACCGTACCAGAATACCACGTTAATTTCACGACGATAACACGGCCACATTACGACTTTACACTCTCATATAGAATAAGGCCCCTATTGAGCTTGAAGTTATTTACCGTCATTATTTCAAACACAAATTCAAGAGTTTAGTAAAGCTATGCATTGCTAAAATAAACATGTCCCAATTCAATACTTCAACAACTCAACAGTTATTGCATAAGTTATATTGGAGACTATATTTTATTTTACCAATAGAAAGGGACAAATATAACCCAACGGGTTTTGGACATTACTTAACATAATTGGAGTGAGGAATGCAGAGCTATTGCTTTCAAAGAAGAGTTCTGTTTTTATTAAGGAATCGCTGTCGTTTTTACCAGGATGCCATGCAAATGGGTTAGAGCCGAACCATTGGCTTAGCAACTGCAACAGCCTCAAAGGGAAGTGGAAAAGGTAATAAGGAAAGGACTGCTGTCTTCTGTTTTAAAGATAAGTACATCGAGTTACAGGGTAGTAATATGTCATCTATCTTAGAAAGGCAATGCAGCGATATATAGAGCTGTATTAATAGATGCAACGTAACTTCGCTCTGTAGTGCGATATCAGCTGAGACGCTGTTAAAATAAATTCAGAATCTTAAGATTGCTATTGAACAAATATGAATATCTCCAATGATAACTTACTTCACAGAGCTGTGCATATGCCGGAGTTTGACGGAACACAGTTTTGTCCTAAAGTGCAATATCAGCTGAGGCACTATCTAGTTAAAGTGAGCATCTTAAGTTTGTTGTTGTTTTATAAACAGATATCAACATCTCAATTGCTATCTTAAGTCTCAGTATATGTCGGATTTTGATGACTGAGTTTTTTTTTTATTTCACAGTCGCGACTCGGCTGAGAAAGAGCTTTTAAGTGACAACTTAAGCTTGGTTTATTAAATAGTTCAATACATTAAATGTCTACTTAAGATCCGACTCAAAGGTGACCTTCGTGTATTTATATGGCCTATAGAGCTATAGATGTAATAGAGAGTTCGCATGCTGTTCTTTTGTTATTATTTAAATTCAAATTCAAAGTTTATTGCACTTCACAATCCTAATAATATTATAAATGCGAAAATTATGAGAATGGATGTATGGATATATGTAATAATTTTGTGCAATTTGGTCATAATATAACAATACATATCAAGTAAGTCGGAAAAATAATTGCTATCTCGGCGTATGCTGCCTATACCGTTGGAGTTAGACAAAGATGATGTACCGTAGGATTGTTTGTCTTAACAGTTCTAAATACTATTACTCTAAATACTAGTACTCGACAGCATATATCTATCTTTTATGTCGAAGTCACTATGACCAAAATAGTGAGCCATAAATATAATTACATGGGATAATTTTTAAGCGGGACTTTTATCCCGGAAAACTCCTTCAGGGGGGTGAAGTCCCAGCAGAAGCTAATCATTTTATACATAAGATGTTACATTTTAATACACGTGACAATCATGGACTCTGTTGGGCACGGCAGAGTTTCAAGAGAGGGAGAAGACCAATTGTGATGATAACAATGCGACGAACCTCTCAAAAACATATGCAAACTTTAGTTAAATAAAAGCCAGGTAAAAAGTGTGTTAAGTCGTCAATCCTATCTTACAGCATTATGTAATGAAATTATAAGAATTATAATTTCAAAGAGAAAGGACAAGGAACTTTGGACAGGTTTTAACGCAACCTGCCGCATTCTTCGCGAGTCCTTATGCGTAGTATCTAATAGTTATTTGGAAATCTAGGCCTTGTTGCCAGCCCCGGATCTTGAATTTTTTGAAGGCGGGGCAATATCTGGATACTGCCGCCCCCAACCACCTATATTTTTACTTTTGTCATCATCATCATCATCACTTCGCGCCCCGCGGGAAATAATTTATGTGTGTTATATACTGGATGTCTCAGTAGTCAAGTTGCGTTAATGATGAGATGTGTATTCGTCTGCCAAGTTTGAATTTGCTGCCCTCTAAATTCGCCGCCCGGGGCACGGGCCCTGGCTTGCCCCCCCCCCCCCCCCCTAGATCCGGGGCTGCTTGTTGCTCAGTAACAGGTAAATTATATACTTACCCCCTTATTCATAGACTTTAATTATCTAAGCTTTATCTTTGCTGTGATAACAAGTCTGTTTCTCAGTGCTGACGGCGTGGCAGCCTTCGCAGTGCGTAGACATAGGGCCGTTGTGATTGGCTAATATTGAGATACAACTTGAATCTAGTTGGTTTTCAGATAAACAAATCTGAACAAACAGCAAGCTGTCAGATTAAAAAAGGCTGAGAAATAGACTTGATATCACAGCAATGTTCCGTCCTTAGATAAATAACGTCTATGAATAAGGGGGTTAGTCTGTAATCCCCAAGGAGGTAATAGATATTAACTCTCATAGTGAACAAATACTAGCCAGTAATAATGCCCTAGAAGAAAACAATAATGTTTGCAGACTAGAAATAAGTAAAACATTGATGCTTTTCGATATTGATTCTTTTATAATATCAAGTTTCCACTTAGCTATATCATTAATACCAAATTCAAGTGAATTCGTTCCTTTTTATTACAAAAATATTTTCGTAAAATTTGGATTAATTCTTTACTATATTATAACTAAGATTAAATTTATAGATTCAAGAAACGAAACTTTATACCATTAAGTAATATGATAAAAACTTGTACAAAACGAGGGTCTATCGTTACAGTTGCGACAGAGCCTTGACATTTTCTTGCTCCGGACTTTCAACATTATTTGCTGATCAATACACTTGTATCTGTGAAATATGGTGGAAACTGTCAAATGGGCGCTGCATCTGTGCAATAATAATTTATATACATGTTAGCAGCTTCGCCTAGAAAATACTTTACTCCATAGAAGGAAATTGATGCTCCGCAGCTATTGGTCATAACGTGATATATAACTACAGCCTTCCTCGATAAAAAGGCTATCCAATACTGAAAGAATTTACCCATACCTAGAATCTGACGTAGTGTGCGAAAAATGATGTGAAATGAAAATTTGATAAACTCTGCCTACCCCTAAAACGGGAAAGGCGTGATGCGCGTATGTATGCTAGATGGCCCGAAGGTGTCACCTTCAAGATTTTTCTTCTACACTCTCTAACTAATCCGGTTTCAAATTATAAACTGAGGTCAACCAGTCCACATTAATGTTAGTTGATACATCAGCAATTACTTCTGAGGTCACGAGCGAAGGTACTCTGACGAAAATATCTTAACTGGATTAACAAATATGTTGAGGTCTGTGGACCCTTTCAACATCCCTGTAATGTCGATCTTGACCCCAATCGGAAAATCAAGCACTTTCAATACCATATCACATATACAAACAACCCCAAATAAAACGTACTTATTACTTTATTTTACTGATATTATGAATGCCAAAGTTTGTGAAAATGTTTGTTAACAATAAACGTGAATCCTACGTATTATATTATTTTACTAATATTATAAAAAATGTTTGGCTGTTTTGTATGTTTGTTAGCAATAAACGCAGCAACCGCTGAACATATTTGGATGACATTTTCTACACACATTGAACATGCTCTAAATTAAGACATAGATTACTTTTCATCCCGATAAACTTTTTCCCGTAGGAAATATTTGAATTTGTATATCTGGTTTTTAAATAAATGGCGCTAACTCTTTTTATCCGCTTTGATAGCGTACAACACAAATTGTACACAATGTGTTAAAAACTGCTATAGTGGCCAACGTAAGTGTGTCGTGTTCCGGGATCAACCTGTATATATCCAATTCCAACAGGCCGGCATAATTGAGGCGACTGCTGAGGGGTAATCATCAATCATTGCCATGCACGTATTATAAAAAAGTCTATAGTCCCGGGTTAAACGGTATTCTACTTTATTTAAATCAGTTTTAACCTCTATTGCGCAAAAATTACATACCTAATATGTCACATATTATTCTGCAGCCAAAAATTACAATTGTATTACCACTTATCTAACAATGTCATCATACAATCATTCCCATCCAATTCAAACGCCATCTCATTTCACGCACTAGAAACGCGACACAAACCCTATTAACTGTTATAATGACAGTTATTGTCGTTCTTTTGTCAAATATTTATATTGCAGTTATTAGCAAAAAATTTGAAAGTTTTACGACAAAATATGTTTAGGATTTTGCCAGTTCTAATTTTTTTATATGATAGCCTAGTTGGGAGTGGAACGGCCTGCCGTAATGAATGTCTGCACGTTCAAAACTCAAGGCGCACACCTCTGACTTTTCGATTTACGTATATAATATATATAATATAAATATAATATCAGCCCTGTATTATATACTTGCCCACTGTTGAGCACGGGCCTCCTCTACTACTGAGAGGGAATAGGCCTTTAGTTTACCACGCTGGCCTAGAGCGGATTGGTAGACTTCACACACCCTCAAAATTCCTATTGAGAACTTCTCAGATGTGCAGGTTTCCTCACGATGTTTTACTTCACCGTTAAAGCGAACGATAATTCACAAAGAATACACACATGATTTTAGAAAAGTCAGAAGTGTGTGCCCTTGGGATTTGAACCTGCGGACATTCGTCTTGGCAGTCCGTTCCACACCCAACTAGGCTATCGCCGTTTTTTATTACTTTTACTATTATTTACGTATATATACTGTTTATCAATTATCATTCGCTTTAACGGTAAAGGCAAATATCAGAAGAAAACCTATAATATATAAAAAATTTGAAGATATGTGAAAACCTATGAATCGTCCTAGCCGAAATTTCGGCCACGCAGGAGATATTAAAGTGCACAAATGTGTGCGTAAAACACAGGTGCACTCTCTGCTCCTTTACTCTCATAGTTCGGTGAGACGGCAATCCGACATAACCGGAGAGAGATCAGGCGCTGAACCAATGGCTTTATGAGCTATCCGAGGCACGGGGATGTCACACCGCCAACTTCCTGACTCCGAGCAGTGACTGAGTGATGTTTTTAAAATGAAAAACCTAGTCACAATTATTTTGGCCTGCCCGGAATTCGAATCCAGGACCTCTGGGCGGTGGTTGTACCGCGCATGCAATACCACCGAGACAGTCATCTAGTTGTTTATTTATAAACATCTCTGGGAAGGATGAAAAAAACTAGTTTATTACATGAGTTATACATCTAGTAGGTTACGTAAACCAATTGCAAGTAATAAGATACAGTTTTGTAATTATTTATCATGAGTGCGGAATGATGTTTTAGTAACGCATGGTAAGGTCCAAAAATCAAGATACACACCGCTGATTTTTCAATTACATTTCTAATTTAAACTCGTTTTATCGGTGAAGGAAAATTTTGTGGAAAGCTATATAGTTGAGAATACATAGCACGCATTAATCCTCGAAGGGATATGCGAGGCGTAACCAGGACACCGACTTTTCGCCAAGAGTGTTCCGTCCCATGATGTGATAGGGGACGAGCCTATCGCCATATCGGGGACAAATTCCCGACTCTGGGCTGGTACTGAGCAGAAAAACCAAAATATCACTTTGCCCAACCCGGACTCCAACCCAAACCTCAGAGCGCTGCTGTACTGCGCATGCAGTACAACTACGCAACCGAAGCAGACTTGAGAATGCTACGTAAAGAATTTACATGTCCTCCAACCAACACTATGCCGCATGGAATAACCTTCTCAGTAGTGAAAGCGCGTTACCACTAGAAGGATAGCGTTATCACAGAGCTGGTATAATTAAAACTATTTATTCTCATGGTAGAGTTTAATGCAAATCTGTTAATTTTTGTTAGTCCGTGATCATACGTAGGATTTCCGCTACCTATAATGAAGTTTGTACAAAAGTGCCAGATATTGATATATTTTTCGATTCCCTTAATAGATTTATAAAAAAATGTAGAAGTTCTTTTTAATGGCATGTTATAACATTTATATTATATTGTATTCCTCAGTTATTCGCGGTTAAGCTAAGCATACAATTTTCTCAAGCAATGTTGTGTACATCTTTAATTGGTACATGTACTAGTTATTATGCCTGTGTAAAGTGTATTAGACTGTTGAATATATGTACTGTTGATGTTTCTATTATAGTAAATAAATAAATAAATAAATAAATCAGCGGCATACCTCTTGATTGCCAGCAGAAATTTCAGGTTCTAGCTAAAACTCTTTAAACAAATTACACTCCACCTTATCTAATATATAAAAATGTGGATACAATCCAGAGACCGCACATAGATCAAATTAATAATTTGCTCCGAAAAGGGCAGGTCAAGAGAGAACCCTTCATACGAGGAGAATTATGAATGTGGAGCTGAAAGCGACGTGTCAAGTTCGTAGCATGTGGAATGTAGACTTCAGTAGTCTGTGCCGACCCGTATATGATAAAGGCGTGAAGGTTTCCGTATACAACTAATTACTACAAGGAATACATTCATACGGAATGTATTCGTTCCTATTCAACCTATGAGAGACACGGACATTCAAAATATTGTGATTGTAAGTATAGGTGACGAATTTATTTGCTAACCAAGCCAAACATGTTGCTAAATCTATCACTAAGCATCATATTGTTACTAGGTATCATGGGACTTAACGTCAAGCACTCGACTGTCTTTGTCATTATGGGAAGTTAGAAAGAAGATGAGAGCTCTGCAGTGTCGAAATTCACGACACATAGTAATACTATTGTTTACAAGCAGATGTGGAGTTTTGGAACCATTTAGCTCAATCTCATGGTTATGTATGAAAATCAAATTCGAAACTACTCCGTCTTAAAATTTCTCTGTTTTTATTAGAAACTTCGAGTATTCAAATTAAAGCAATGTCTAATGCAATCAGTCAGCAATCTCGATTGTGCAACGCTGTGTCGGAACAGAAATGAAACACACAAAACGGGTAAGAAACACATGTTGCAGAAATTTTGTTGATATCTCGATATATTGACAAATTGCTTAATTAAGTGCGAATTATGTTCATGAAGGTCCATTTGTGAATACCGCTGTTATGTTCATAAATAATAGACGCTTGTAACAAAAACAACTTTCGCGTTTCATCAATGTGATAATAAATAAGAATAAATATTTTGCCCGCAAAGCTAATTGTATTTCGATGGCAAACTAATAGAGTTCTAATTTATTATTACTTAATTAACTAATAATATATTTTTATAAATGATTAACAATTTATGAAAATACCTATGTAAAGCGATAATTAATTTTAAATTACTTACTTGTTAACGAAATTGATGACAATATTAGAAACAGTTGCAAAATCGATAACAATCGACTAAAGTCACAAAATATATTCACTGGCCACAAATGTCTTAAAAAGCCACTAGAAAAATAAACTTTCGAATTAAGAACGTTCGTGTTATTTTATTTTTAATAGCTTCAGATTATTTCATTGTCACTGGCAACTTGCATAACGAATTAAAAAGTTGAATCGCGTGCGGCGCGCTCACTTGGCGCCAAAACATCGAGTGTCAAACTAGAAACTATGGCGGTGCGCGGGAAAGGCGTTTGGCGGGGCGGACTGTTATTGTTATATTTACTTTATACAGCCTTAATGCGTGCGGTTTTGCTCACGTTACATTCTTATGAAACGAAAGTAAAGTGTGGGATTAAATATTGTGCGTCTGTTACGCAAAAGTTGAAAGGACACAAAAATAAATGGAGTCAACCATTATGACTTTGTATTTAATATTTTGTAATGTAAATATAATGGTGAGAATTCGAATAAAACGATTTTTTATAGCTAAATAATACGCTATTTTATTACATAAACGGATGGAAAAAACATTCGAAAGAGAATCCTGATATTAAACGACGATTAGTTGGGGAACTTGTAGACTATTTACAATTTTATTTTCTTATTTGTTTATTAATAAATCAAGCACCAACCAGAAAATAATCAAAAACATTTTCATCAGTATAAGAATTCAGTCATCAACTACAAAAAAATTTCATAAATTGTTTCACCAAAGACTGTTTCATCACTCTAAAACATAGACTACATGCTTCAAAAGTCTTTAAATAGTTTTGTCCAAATTCTATAAATAAATGTACTCACTATAATTGCCTTCGCGAATTATTTACCGAGGCCACCTCGGAAGGACTCTTACCTTGGTTTTTTGGTAAAGGTATTTCTTTACACCATCTCGTACGAGGTCTCTCAAATTGCTTGTGCAATACAATTAATGCGTTAATTATTTAAATTTCCATAAAAATATAAAATTACTTTTTCATACGTAAAAAAACAATACTGGATTATAACGCATTCAATATAATATTATTTAACTTGATTTTATTTGTGGCTTTACAAGTGTTATAGACCTTATTGATATTACAATTTGACTGCAATTCTTATAGATGATAAATATTCTTGTCTTATAACTTACTTCCTACTATATTTCTGAGTAATATTATAAGTGCGAAAGCTTGTAAAATGTTTGCATATTTATTAGCAGTAACCGCATAAACAGAGCGGATTTGCAGTAAGGTGACGAGAGGTTCTTTCTGAGAGACGACTCTTGCAAAATTTGCGGTTGCATGCAATGGAGAACCCGCGATATTCGACATAAGGAAGGGAGTAGCGTGGTGGGTTAGGTTCGGACAATTTAGATCGGTGAGTAAGGCAAAAATCTATAAATGAATTTCTTCATGTAAATAATAAGGTATATAATAATAATATCAGCCCTGTTGCTGGGCACGTGTCTTCTTTACTACTGAGAGGGATTAGACCTTAGTCCACCACGCTGACCTAGTGGGTATTGGTAGACTTCACACACCCTCAAAATTCCTATAGAGAACTTCTCAAATGTGCGGGTTTCCTCACGATGTTTATATTCACCGTTAAAGCAAGCAATAATTCACAAAGAATACAACCATCATTTTTGGGAAAGTCAGGGTTATGTGCCCTTGGGTTTTGAACCTGCGGACATTCGTCTCGATAATCCACAATCAACTAGGCTATCGC
Source organism: Manduca sexta (assembly GCF_014839805.1). NCBI lineage: Eukaryota > Metazoa > Arthropoda > Insecta > Lepidoptera > Sphingidae > Manduca > Manduca sexta. The sequence goes on along the minus strand of NC_051118.1, from coordinate 1,281,103 downwards.
GAGTACTAAAAAAGGTATATAGGTTACTTTTATTGCAGGCATTTATTATACACGCGTAATGTTACTGTTGGGTTACTGTTCGTAGACCCACTTGACTTGTATAATTAAAAAACTTTAAATTGCATTTTAACTGATGAGCTCAGAATAGGTGATCATGATAAAGTACATGTGCGATGCGGATGTAGTATGGTTGTGAACTATTACAATAATATGATTAATGACTGCCAGAGCCGTAGTTGTACGGCACGACTGTAAGGTCTCGGGTTCGATTCCCGGGTCGGGCAAAGGGATATTGGGTTTTTGTACTTAGTATCAACCTGGTCTGGAATCTGTGCCCTATATAACGGTAGGACCACCCCGTATCATATCATGAGACGGAATAGCCACGGCGACAATTGGGTACACCAGTTACGTCCCTACCTTCCTCTTCAGGGATTAAAGGTGAATGGTGCTGAGTGTGTGTGAGTGATTAACCTGTGCCACGTAAAAGTCCTGAATGCGTATGAAAATATATGCAGTTATATAGTATAGATTTTTTTTATTCCTTCAAATGACGAGCAGCTTGCCGTTCTCCTGATGGTAAGCGATACCACCGCCCATACACAGTAGAAACTCCATCCAACACCTTGAATTACAAAATATTGTTTGGTATCCCAATTCGCTGGCCATCCTGAGACATGAGATGTTAAGTCCCATTATGTCCAGTAGTTACACTGGCTACAATGTCCTTCAAACCGGAACATAACAGTGACCACACACTGCTGCTTGGCGGCAGAAATAGAAAATACAATAAATTGTTACTAACACAGCATGACATGCCAAGTAAGTGCAATCTTTTTTAAATGAAAAGTAAGGCACATATTCTTCCAACTACCCAAAACATCAAAGTATCATTCAGTACTCTAGGTTAACGACGAGTCGGGAGTGATAAGATCTGAATTTGGTAACAGAGGCGAGGCCTTCGTGAATAGATGTCACTAGATGTTGTCAGCTCCGGTCGTGAGAAAGATCTTTCGCAGAATAAAAGTGTCGCGTGTATTCTGGGATAAAAAATAGATATGGCCTGGTAAGTGGTATTATCCAAATATGTTCAGTATAATCTGTTCAGCAATTTTTGTGTTTTCTTCAAACATACAAGGCCAACAAACTTTTTCGTTTACAATAGTATTAGGTGGTAAGATTGAAAGCTACACATCAAGCCTTTATCCACGAAGGGGTAGGCAGAAGTGCTAACAGGGTATCCACTTTACCCCAAGTGTGTTCCGTCCCATAATGTAATGTTGCCAGGCTACATATCGGATGCACTTTCCAGGCTTCGAGCTGAGAGTGAGAATAACCCAAATATCACTCTTACCGACCCGGGATTCGAACCCGGGACCTCAGAAAGATGTACCACGCACGCTATACAACTAATATAGCCAGTAAAATTGTATACTCAATTTATATGGAAGTTAAAACTGAATTCAATACCGAGTTTGCTAATATTATGTCTAACAAGCAATGCCAACGCGGTAAAAAAACAAAAATGCTAATCTACAATACATTGATTAATTAAGCAATGAGATTTGTCACGTGGGCGGAGCATTGCTAAAGTTATTGAAATAAATTAGGCCCTTATTCACCTTACTTAGATAAGAACAAAGCAATACTATGATAATACGTCTGTTTCTCAGTTAGTTCAGCATGACAACCTTGGCAGGCGCAGGAACGGTTCCGCGCAGTTAGTGCAACAAGATACCCCGGGGCCGTCCCGTATGCGTCGAAGAAGGCCACCGCGAATTTTGGTTGGTATGGTGTAAGGTACAGGGGTTAGGGACTCGGTCCAATGCTCGCTCTGTGATATACTCCCGAGTGACATTGGTCCGTAAGACCGGTGAAACCAACATAACCGTTCCACTCAACTCCCTCCCTCCAAGTGGTGGTAGCAATGACGCGTTTTACCCCACGGGAAAAAAATAAGACAGCCTTTGCAGTAAGCAAACATAGGGAATTTGTTATTGGCTACTATTGAGATACAACTTACTTTAGTTAGCTGTCAGATAAAGCAAAATAGACTCAAAGAAAATAATGATATTGCGGACATTATGCGCTCAGGGGCAGTGTGCGTCCTTATAGTATTATTTGTGAATTCGGGTTGGTTTAGGTAATTATAATTTAACAAATAGTTGAAGCAATGATTATTGTTGACGCGAACATTAGACATTGAAATAAAACTATTTTGCGGATTTTATCACGGTTTTTAATATTATTATTTTCTCCCAACGTTTCCAATTTTTTTAAATTTTGTGTATTTGTAAAATGTAGGTAGATATTGTAACTTTGACTTTTCAGATGACCTACACCTCAGTCCGCATCGTCACCACGAAGGCTGCAGCCTTCGAAATATCATACAGTCGAATTGAGAACCTCCTCCTTTTTTGAAGTCGGTTAAAAATTATAATATAATAACTGCCTAAAATCCAAGAAACAGTTTTATTTCAATTTAAATAGTTAAAATAATCACCATATAAAAACTACTAGTTATGAGGATATAAATATTATATAATGGGTGTGTTATTCTTTTTATTATATTCTGTATTGTAAACTTTCTGTATAGATTCGGTTAACACATACAAATTATGATTTTAATTATGACCTACTGATGCCTCTGCAAAAGGACAAAAACATACGATATCATTCGAGACATTTACTCAAATTACCGAATACTAGAATAATCGATAATGGAAACCGAATATAAACCTAACGTATCGTATCGCAACCGCGGCCACAATTCAAATAACATTCCGAAAATGTACGCCTTGACACAAAACTTCAAGGCAATTAATGCTCACAGCAAACGATTAATATAAAATGTATTTAGAGCCACGTTAGTTCTCTTCTTCAATTGTCGTTCTAATCCTGAAATGCTCGGTACACCAGGATCATTCCGAGAGGCCTATAGAGGAACCAGGAAGATCCTTTACTTCTGGAAAGGCTGACTAGACATATAGCTGGCATATCACGAACAACGGCCAGACTTCCTACGGGCTAAGTGCGGTAAAGGAGCCCCTCGATATAGACCATAAACATACCGTTTTAATTTGGGGTTAACTCTACACACTATTTTTAGTACGAGCATGGCAGTCACCCCATTTCACGTAATGGTAAGTGGAGTGGGGTTCAGATAGACGACCATATTTACTGATGAAGAATTTATTCCTCACCAATTGACACAATTGGGTAATTGACAACTTTTTTAACATTTATCAAAAATGTATGTCACCCACATCTAGCGGCGAAACAATTTTCAAAATCCACTGAATAATAAATAAGTTATAAAACTTTGAAATTCGGGAGAAGTGGTAGTTGTCAATAAGAGTTATAGCAAACTATGACGTCACCGAGTATCAACAGGCAGAAAGCTGCGTACGTGAAAAAGAGATAGCGCTATAATCCCACCACGCCGTTTTTCTCACAACAATATTTAAATTGTGTATAACTGCTTTATTTTTCAAACAATTTTGAAGCTGATTTCACAGAATTTCTTTTTCGTATTATTTAAGGTACATTATAAAATAATGTACAAAATCAAGCATATAAAAATACCGTATTATGCCAGCCTATTTGACATGCCCTTATCCTACTCTAATGTGGGTTCAGCCTACACTGTTTCGCACGTTAGAGTTGATTTTTGTGTCCATGCGGATTGCGACCACAGGACACGAAGTGTTCTTACAATAGTATGCCACATAAATATGTCGCGTTTTAGGATCAGTCTGTGTATATTTAGTTTCGAACAGGCCGGCAGAATTGTGTCAATTGACGAGGCATCATCTCCTGTCAGCCATATCAGTAATCAGCAATATTTTATAGTTAACCCAATTAGTGCCCTATTTCTAAACACCAAACATAAACTTCCTATTGTGAGATATTCTCTCAGTAGCACCCTCTCAGTAGTAGAGGCCCAGCAGTGGGACAGTACACAATAGAGGGCTGGTAACATGTTCTCAGACCAGCGATCGAAATTGTTCATACCACGCGGTTCGTAACAATCAGTGTTGCAAACCGTTCCGGGCGGCCGCCTTCGACCGTCGACCTTACGCTGCGGATTTACACTGCTCTTACTAGCGTCTCCTGTTCCGAAACCTCCTGTTTCTCTTGCACAACGTCATTTATCGCGTCGTGAAAAATTAGACATATATTTGTATTATAAATCTGCTTAGCAGTGTTTTGACATTATGGCAAAAAATGGGTGTGTAGCAAGATTTATTGGGCGCAGTTTTCACGTACACTGCGCGGCAGCCTGCAATTTCTCTGGAACATCCATTCCTAACCAAATCATTTTTAACTCGCATAATTGCCCGACTCGGGAATCCAACACGGCCCACATATACTACTAAACCGAGAAGGCTAGCAATTTACAATTCAATCTAAACATGTTAAAACTCCGGCCAACATTTATATTGCTAACAAATTATCCTAAACCATTACTTGAACAACAAAAACAGTGTTAATGTGTTTCCAAAAGGCCTAGTGTAGAAGGGCCAACAAATCCATGGCCGCTTGTGAAAGGATCTCAGAAATAAAACATATGTTATTATTTACACGATGCCAGTGACTAAGCTGTGATAGTAGAGTACTATTAATTGTTTAAATAAGAATTCTATTTTATCATTTTTAGTGTACATTTTGTAAGCTTAGAATTTCTTTAAATTATACTCTAATGAAATTATTGTAATTGTTTTATCATCTTATGAATTTACTAAAAACTAAATATAATATGATTCAATGCAAATATGAACCAAAAAATATTTTGTTTAAAAAAAATCAAAGTGACGCAATATCGAACCATAAATGTTTAAATTCAAATGATATCCACCATTTTTAAAGGTAGTCGAGTGGCGCCCACTAGCTTACATTACTGGCATCGTCTATAACGCGTTTATTGAACTATTTACAATTATTAATATTTAATATGGCGATATAGATAATAAATCACATAATAAACTTATAAATATGAAATTACAACAAACAACGAAATAAATAATATACATTCATTCGTATTCATTCATTCTTAATATAGATGTTTTTTCCTTAGATTGATGATAGCACAATTTGCTATTTTCCTTGGACTTTTAGGGCATTACATTTGTTGCTCAGGCTCCAGAGACCCTTATAAAGATGGATTTACAGATATAGCGTACCTACTGGAGAAACTACGTCATCATACAAGGATAAAAATGATTACAGGGAGATGATAAGTGTGAATTATGTTTTTTTATCCGGGCACAGTAAAGTGCCTGACGAGAGACGATTCCCTCGCCAGTCGACACACTATGCCGGCCTGTTTGAACACAGGCTGAGCCCGGAACGCGACAGTCAAGTTGGCCACTATTGCTGGTTTTAAACTCTGGATATAGACGTTATCCGGCCGAATACAAATATCTTACCACCAAATAACGCTATCTCTCAACAAAGTAAACTTTGAACATGCTGGCATAATATTTACTGGGCATTATGACGCAAAATTTAATTATTTAAAGATTCATGCAATATATCTTCTGGGACGTCTAAACAGAGCAATCGCAATCAAACATAATTTCAAACATGAATACCAGTCTTACAACATATAATCTTAACCAAAATAAGATGGGAATGGATCTTCTATGTCCTTTGATTCTATGTCGAATTCTGTTTTCTCTGTCACGTAGTCTAGTGAGTTCAGTAAATCCATTTGTTTTTTATACGCCACATCTTCTGCCCTTGTAGTCTTCTTCTTTACTTCTGTCTTTATTTCTTTTGTCATGGTACTTATGTTTTCTTCTTTACTAGTGGCCTTTTTAGTTCTCGTTACCACTACAGGCGGTTTCGTAGTTTCTGCTTTCTGCTCTTCTTTGATATCTTTCTCGTAACTCTCGTCGATCCACTCTATCTTTTTGTCAGCAATTTCTGGTGACGTTTCTGTAGTTTTTGCAACTGTGACAGTTGCTTTAGCAGTAACTTGTGCAGTAGGATGCGTCGGTGGAGCTGTCGAAGAAACGAAAACAATAAAGTCACCAAGATCAGCCTTAAATATGTCATATTTCTTTTCTTGGACTCTTTCTTTTGTATTTGATTTATCTAATTTACTTTCGCTGTTATCGTTTATTTCTATTTTTCTATTTTATTATCATTTATTGCTTCTGAGTCGCTTTCTTTTAAATATTCAGGGATAGAATCAATTTTGCTGGTAACAGTATTAACATTATTTTCCATTCCTTCGCTCTCACTATCAACGGCACGTCTCGTATACATGAATTTATCTTCATAATCCTTATCTTCCTCGACAGCCTCTACAAATTTTGGATTATCTAACCTCGATGTTACAACTTGTTTTTTTATTGTAGTTGTCTTTCTCGCCTTGCCTTTGACCCTCTTTTATTTTTTTCAGGAACGGTTCTTGTTGGAAATATAGCTGGTGTGTACTCTAGTACTTTTTTCTTTATCGGTTTAATATCCGGAGCGTTTTTTATAGCTTCTATAAGCATATCGATGCCGTCGTTTGCTGAAACGTAAGACAGTATTGCTAAAAGTTCTAGATATTTTCCGGTCTGGTGAACTTTATTGAGAAATGAATATTGCAAGTGTATACAGGCGTTACACTAACAATATTTAGTTTCAATAGACACCTCTCACTTCGAGTACTGGCGTCAGTTCGAGTCACGTCGTGCCGTGACTTTATGCTATTTATTTCCGACAAGTAAATATTATTAAACTACAATATCTTTTGCTGTCTATTCTAGATTGTTGCTAAAATTAGAACTCTTAGTATTTTTATTGAAAAGTATATGTATTTGCCTGCCTATGTAATGTGGTCCTGCAAAGGTATAGTTTACAATTGGATAAAATACTACTTAAGGACAAAAAAATTACAATATATTTGATTATATTTAGTAGCTATTTTATAAAAACTAAATGGTAACTTTCAAGTTTTATTATATTTAATGTATATATAAGTACATAAATATATATCTACACATTACAACCTACCATACTTACTTTAATACTGGATCGATAAATTATATCAGAAATTACCGCGATATACAAACACAGAATTCGTGTTTCGCAAGCTTAATTTCACAATGAACTCATTACTCGTCCTCTTTGTCAAATCTGATTGCGCTTTATTTTCACGGGATACTCACCAGGTGCTGCATCCAAAGAATAGTTCTGTTTCAACAAGTACTCCATTAACATCAACAAATATTCAACAGCGTCATTGTCTCTCATTACCTCTCTCTTCGTCCGAGAATTTATATTTTGAGCAAGTTGTGTCAATTTTCGTAAATTTGTTACTATATTTCTCGAAAAGTTATCTATGTTAGCCATATTCTTTAGTTCTCTGTCAACGCTTGCTGTCTTCTGATTGTCCTTTTTTAATTTCAGTTCAAACACAGTCATATAATCGTAGATCTTCTTAAAAAATGAGTTCTGTGTAATATCATATCTTATTAATAAATCTCTTAAATTTTGAAACGCTTCAGAGTTGCTAAATTTATGTTCTTGCACCTCGTTGACTTTACGTTTTTTAACATTTCTGTTGTTTTTCTTTAAAAGTGATATGATTTCGTTGAGTATTTTACCAAAATTTGCCACTGCGTGGATGAACTCTTGGGTGTTTTTCTTTATGTAGTCAATTTGTGTTGCTTGTGTCTGAGATAGTGACTTTGGTTTTAAATCGTTTATGTATGAATCACGTAGTATGATGTTGAGCTTATTAACGTCATCTTTCAAATTAGATTTTGGCTTATTTATGGTGTTTATAATTTGATTGTCCGTTGGAATATCGACGAGATGTAATAGACCTTTAATTATTTTTATTATTTTCAAAACCTTGTCAGTTTCAACGCCTAGTTGCGTCACTTTGGCGTCTAACAGTCTCCTATCTCTAGGATTTAGATTGCAGGAGCCAATATTTTCACAGAGCATGTTAATAGTGTATTGCTTTTCTAGAAGTATTTCAGTTTTTGATCTAGTCATGTTGGATTTACCTCTACGTAGTAAATTATTAAATAGATTTCTCATGTATTTGACCATATAATTTTTTGCTTCCTGATTTTGTTTTAGTTGTATTCTTATTAAATTCCTTCAATATATTTTTAAATATGCTTTGTAAATTACTGACTTTTTTGTTCAGGTATGTTGTATTTACACTATCTTTAATTATTCTTGGACTTAAAATAATTTTCCTTATTTTATTTCTCTTTGGCATATCGATCTTTCTTTTTATATCTTGAGAATAAACATTTGGCTTTAAATGAACGAATGTATTATTTCTAGATTTGTTGTTATTATAGAACATATTAATTTCTTTCTCTTTAAATTGTCCTATTTTGAAATATTTCTCCCTATCTTTTAAAAGTTTTATCTGGTACCATTTTTGAATTTTAAATCATTGGCACCCGTCATATTGTTTAACAAATGTATAATATTTTCAGTAGCAATTTTAAAATCTGGAACATATTTCGTGATGTTCATAATTTGTCTCCATTTCTCACTTGTGGTATTATGCAGAGTTACATTGTTTTCTGGCTTTAGCGTATGCGTCATTAAAGGTGTATTAGTGGTCGAATCTATTTTAATGCTTGTTTGATCATCTGTCACTTCATAGAAGAACGTTGGTTCTGTCGTAATAGTAGTGGTGGGAATGGGACTAGTCGTAGTATCATTTGGAAGGCTGAAGGTACTTAAAAGCTTTCTTGGATTTTCAGTGGATGTCTCTTCTTCCTTTATAGGGATTATTTTATCTGACACGGTTACGTTCTCTGAAAGCAATAATTTTACCATCATTTAAAATTCATAAAATTTACTTCATTTTGAATATTGTTTTAAATACACTTATTTTACAAAGTCAATTTAAATTATACTTTAAATAGAACAAACCTTTAACAATTGGTACGACGCTAATGACTTTCAAATGTTCGCTATCATCAACTTCTCTCTTAGTTCGCGCAGTTTTTTTCTTATTAACATTATCTGTATTCACTTTGATCTGTTTCGCGCTTTGTCTAATTATAGTCGAAAACCTTTTCATCAGAGCCTTCTTGTCCTGTTTCTGTGTATTTGGCCGTTTCTTATCAACTGCTTTTAAGATCTTCGATGAATTTCCTTTCTTCACATCATTCTTCATCAGTTGTTGGACAGCTTTTAGCATTTGTTGAACTACAGCCTGAGCAAACTTCGGAGTAGTAGGCAATACTATTTGGTTTGGCCCGTTGTTTATTTTAATAGGCTTCCTTGCTACATCTTTCTTGATGATTTTCTTTTGAGGAACCTTCCTCCTTATTACCTTATTAGGTTTGCTTCTATTAATGTTTTTTGGATCTTTTTTATTGATATTTTTGTGTGTTTGCGGCTGTCTTTTCGTCCGAGTATTGAGGATTGCTGGTTTCTTGATAACCTTTCTAATGATCTTTGGCGGCGGTTTAGCTATCGGCTTGATGGTGACGGCTTTACTTGTGTTGTTAGGTTTCACTTGTGTTTTTCTGATGACTGTCCTTCTGTAGTTACCTTTGCGTTTCTTTGAAGGTTTCCTTGTAGTTTCTGTAAACAATTTATTTCTATGGCATAAAATACGTTTTGCAATTTACTATGGAAAGATACATTTCTTTCATGAAACCTTAGGGAACTAAAAGGAAAGCAAACATAAAATGGTTAATGGTGGATGTGTTGTAGATCTTACTGTCGCAGAAGCTGAGCACGTGGCAGTCCCAGCGGCCATTGGCGTCGCAGTCACACACCGTACAGCCGATGCACCAGTCCTCTACAAAAAAACCTTAGATTTAGTAATCATCCTGCTATTATTCGCCTCTATGTAGGATCGGTACAACATATGTATGCATATGTTTAAAATATTTTGAAGACTGATCCCTACCAAAAAACAATGTGAAAAACTGTTAGCTCCATTGTTGCCCCTGTTTATTATTTAAATTTTATCATATGAATAATTACGTTTAATGAAGAGTTCATCATATAATTATTTCTTATGTTTACGCGAATGTTAGACATTGAAATTAAACTAATTTTTGGATTCTATCGCGGTTTGTTGTGTTTTATTTTTCTCCCGTTTTTCGCCTGGTTAAGAATTTTAGCGCTAAAATTCTTAATCAGGCGGGTTTTTTTTTATTAATATCAGCTCTTCAATAAATATAACAAATGTTAGGATAATGCTTCGAAATTACAATTGTATTGTAAAACATACATACCGGGTGGGCATCCGTCGCTGAAACTCGACTCAAAAGGCTTGCATTGTTCCGGCATATTTTTGTTGAATACTGAAAACATCCATAATGATTGGTATTGTATATTTTATTTAATAAAATTAAAACGCAAAACAGATTACAATCAAAATTAAAGCTAATTATAAAATATACAAGCATAAAACTAGATTGTATTCCTAAACATTGCGCCCTTATACTAGTTATTTACTTAAAGTGCGGACTTAGATAAATTAAGACTATTGTGTACTGTGTATAGTCAAAAAGTTGAAACAAGAAAGTAGTATAAGTGTAACTTAAAAAAAAATTACTAACTATTGCGGGTAAATATTAATTGTTTGTCAGATAGAAGATATCTTCAGCAAGCGTAATGTGCTATGTAATGAGTTTGACCTATCTGACAATTCAGATGTAAGAAATAAAGAAGGGCTTACCGTCTCTAGTGGCGTCGCGGAAAAATACGTCACCAAGTCCAATGCCGCGACGGATTCTAGTATCCCTGAAAAAGGTCATTAACATTTTTAAAAATTCACCCGTATTAAAATCTTTGTCTCCTTACATAAACACCGAAACAAACTTTGTATATTAAAAATAGACTTTAATTTTGAAGATCTATGTAAAAGGTCTCCTCA